>NC_136785.1:2350541-2464842 GCF_947034865.1 Barbatula barbatula | reverse complement strand
TTGTGTGTTAGTATGTGGGGGGTTTTGAGTGTTGGCCAACTGAAACACTTTCGCTGGAGTGCTCCGGCCAAGAGAAGCCTTTTAGAGAAACACACAGACAGGCTGAGGAGTGCGTGATAACACACACACACACACACATTCGTTCTATAGGTTTATGTATGCAGAGAACGTCCATTGATTGTTCAATTATGTAATTTCCTATAGAAATGGAATTGATATTTTTCTCCAATAATGTGATTAGGAAGCTAATGAATAGGTCTTATTTTTCTTCTGAGAAAATGTGTCCTTCATAAGAGTGTGTCAAACAGTGCACTAATTGTTTTTTTAATATTTTAATATTAACTTCAACATTTCTCATCAAATTCTTTGAAAAAACGTTATTGTACGTTTATTTTAAAGCTCTAGATCGTTTTATCATCACCTTCTTTTTCTCTCTCGCAGCATTTCCACGATGGACGGAAAGCACAGCAACAAGTCGAAGCCAGTTGGAAGCAGCTGGAGGCGGTGAGTTTTAAAATCACCGATCAATTATCAATCCATCAGTCAGACTTATTATAAATAATCATTAAATATTTTACAGAAATATACAGTGATTGTGTCAGATAGTAATAGCTTGTACTTATGTGCAGTGTAACCGTATTATATTAATACTGCACTACGCTCACAAAAATAAAGGTTTTTAAAAGGTCCTTTGTCGGGCCATAAAGAACATTTTAATAAAAAGTAAATGTATTCAATATTAGGGTTTTAGGAAGCCTTGATGGAGAGGTTCTACGGCATTGTTAAGAAGAACCATATTAAGCAACCCTATAATTTTAGAAGCGCATCATAGTCTTGGTTTACCAAGACACACGTTTAAAATACCATAGTAATACCATGGTACATGTTTGTGAGTGATTCAACAACTTCACTCCGCAGATGTTTTTACTCGAAAGATATATCATGACATTCCTCTGAACGCCTGCTTTCTCAAGTGAATGTTTGTGTCTGTGTTTCAGACGGTTTGTGGTCTTGTTTTTGGCTGCATGATTGTTGATTCTGTTTGTGTGTAGTATGAAGAAGAGAGAAGAAGAATTGTGTATGTCAGCGTATAAGAGTGATCTCATTGTGTGCGTGTGTGTGATCGGAGGGGGCACAAATGTTGATTGTCCCTTCAAATTCGAATCCAAGAGAGATGAAGAGTAAATAATTCGACTTGAGACACACATTTATTGTGCTGCAAAACTGTTCAAAAAGACCGTACTCTTCCTCACAAATACAGGAAAACGTGTCAGTACCTTTCGGAATTATGAGCTCTTAGTCACAATTCATGCTTTGTCTAATCTAATGAAGCCATTCTTGGATAGTTTAAAAACAACAAAATTTTACTTTTTTTGTAATGTTTTAATGTGTGTGTGTGTGTGTGTGTGTGTTGCAGTGTAAAAGGAAGTTTGAACGGGATTGTAAAGAGGCAGACCGGGCGCAGCAATACTTTGAGAGGATGGACGCAGACATCAATGTGACAAAAGCTGACGTGGAAAAGGTACAAAACTTGTTTGTGATTGTGTGTGCTTGAGCGTGTCTTTGAGTTCATCTGATGAGGTGTTTCACACAAACACACACATTAGAAACGCAGCTATGCCATCTATAACCAGCAATGACATCATTGTGCCCAACACATATGCTCTATTTCATGTTTTTCATGATTTATTGTGCCATTAACACTTTGCGAGATAAAGTTTACAGACTGATGGATGAGTGTGAGTGTTGGCTGTTTGAAACTGTAGAGTATTTCATCGGAGCATGAAATCACCGCTTCAGCTATCTCACTTTGGCATTATTTAGTTTCGGTCTGGATGTATAAACAGATAAAGATTGATAACTCCTGCGACTGCTCAGATGTGTCTGTTTTTTTCCTTTCCTCCTCCAGAACACATCACTCACTGTATCACTGCCGCCGTGGCAGTCTCGTTGCACATCGCCTACGTCCTTTAAAAACTCAATGAACTCATTTTTAATCTTTCCTTATTAGCCCGTTCCAGAGCGTGTGCTCGGCAGATGCCTTCATGAAAGCCTCTGTAGAACAACAAGAAGTTTCCAGAGGTGGAAAAGACAGTCTGTGTCCAAAAGTTTGGAATCCTAAGAATCTCAAGAAGGTTTCATGCCCTTGAAGGCTCGGATAGTAAGGAAGTTAAATGACCTGTTGGTTGGTGTTTGTATAATCTTGACTATGGCAAGCGTATCGTTCAAATAAGTCACCAGAGCCAAACGTTCAGGACTCTCGTGTTGATTTAGATGCAGATGTTCAGGGTCAGTTGTGGTTCAACAACTGTATTGGGTCTGTTTGTCAGTGGCTTTGTTCAGATGTACTAGTATGCAGTATGTTAACGGTGCACACTTTACACATTTTATGCATGCTTAAAAACAGGCGACATACTGCATTTGTAAAACCTGTGCAGTATCCCATAATGCATCGTTCATTTACAAAGAAAGTCATGTACAGTATATGATGCTCTTTGAAACATGAATCATTGCATACTGCGTAGTGTCTCACACTAAGTGTACTTAGTAGGCATCTTAGTTCGTTTGACATTTCACATTTGTTAGTATTTGAAAGCTAACTTTTTTTGTGTGTGTATTTTTTTAATCATGCCTTGAAGCGATGTTATCTTAAGGTAGGTGCACACCGGCAGGTCTGTGTGTGATTTTGTGTGTCGGGACACTGTTGCTTGGCCACGCCTACACGACACACCTGCCGAATGGCCAACCAATCACAGGCTTGCTCAAGTTTGTCTGCGCTGTTGCCTCACATGTCACATCGCTCCAGGCATGAAAATATCAAATGTGTGTCCGTGTGTAAAAACACGATTGAGCTTGCTGGACATGTGTTCTACGTTATTGGGTTGTCTAAAATAAAATGCATTTATTATTATTTAATATAACATCTGATCTAATGAAGTCTGGAAGATAGGGACACTTGTTGGCATTGTGATGTGAACATTGTGTATGTTAAGTATATTTTTACTTTAAAATGTTGAAAATATTTGTAATGCACCGTTTGAAGGCTATTCGTTTAAATAATTGAAAAAAATACAACTTGGATACTAAGATTTCCATGACTTGTAAGACCTGTGAACACATTTATCGTGTCTGCATGCACACTTTCAATTGCTGCAGATCTGCTTGTGGAGTTTGAGCGTATCCATAGCAACACTGAACCTCAGGTTAACAGGCTTGATTTCCTAGAATCAGATCAGGATGTGGCTAACATGACCCTGCTCTTTCTGCATCTCTCTCTTTCTCTCGCTCAGATGCATTTGTATATTCAAAGTTTCAGTTTTTAGACAGACAAACAACTCGAGTTCATTTGTAAAGCACTGAGATCTCCTCTCGAGCAGTTCATTGTGTGTTTTTGTGTCAAGAGAGTTCATGTACTTTTCCAAGTGGATGTTAAATGATCTCTCATTTTTAAGTTGCTGTGGATAAAAATTGTGCCGTGCTGGTTTATGTTAGTTGTAAAAGCATGTATACGTGAAAGAGGCCAATGGTGTGTTTGCTTCAAAGTTTGAGCCGTGAGAATTTAATATTGCGTGTAGTTTTTAAGTTTATGTCTATGTACAGTATATATGCATCAAGTCATTGACTTTGATTCACAGAGTGTTTTTATAGCCAGATTGGTATTGTTTCGTGTGTGAGAGAATCTGTGTGTGGGAAAGACTATGTGTCTTTAGAGATCGTACTGCAATCTTACTGCATTACCAATAATATTATTTACATGAATATTATTTACAGTCTCTCTCGCTCTCTCTCTCTCTCTCTCTCTCTCTCTCTCTCTCAGGCACGGCAGCAGGCGCAGATGAGACACCAGATGGCTTCTGACAGCAAGAATGAATATTCCTCATACCTGCAGAAATTCAACCAGGAACAGAACGAACATTACTACACCATAATACCCAATGTTTTCCAGGTGCGAACACACACAGACAGGAAATTTAGTAGGCATGTAACTTTAAAAAACGATCTTTAATGTCGAGAGCATGCCTCACAAGGTTTCCACAGCTCAACAGGTATTGGAACAGACTGTCTAACTGTTTCTGTTTGTGTCGTGAGCAGAAGCTCCAGACGATGGAGGAGAGGAGGATAGAAAGGATGGGCGACTCGTTGAAAATGTTCGCAGACGTGGACCGACAGATTTTGCCCATCATCGGGAAATGCCTCGACGGAATGACGGAGTCGGCCGAATCCATCGACCCCAAGACTGTTAGTGACACACACACAATCGATCAATCTAGGCAGTGTTTGAGTCTAGCGCCCCCTGCTGTCCATACAGTACCCTTTCTTTGAGGAAAGAAGTGATTTGCTCTCAGCTGGTCTCCTTACACTTTAAACTACCGGAACAGATAGATAGGATTAGATTATTACCCAGCCACTGATACCCGATCTCAGAACTGCCAGAGAGCGATGCATGAAAGGGGCAGGGCGGATCTGAAAGCTTAGTCAGGGTAGACGCCGTAAGAACATTCATTGGTGGCATTTGTGTTCATTTTTGGATTACCTGTGCATATATGCATACCACAGTTCAAAGGTTTAGGGTCAATTATTTGTTCTTTTTGTATATGTTTTTGTCATTAAAACCAAAATTGAATTCTCAGATGTAATTCTGTCAAACAAATCTTCAGCATATTCATCCTTTGCCTCAGAATTTCCAAAAATGTTCCCTTGTCATTTTATCAGCCAGCCTCTCCCCCTGAAATGCTTTTTAAACAGTTTGAAGGAGTTCCCGTCGGATCTGGGCTTCTACCGATTGCTTTTTTCCATTACTCATTCACACATCATTTTACGAAAATGATGTCATAAATTCAGATTAAATGTTTTTAATATCACTTAACCATTTTAGGCAAGTGAATTCGAACATTTGAACATTAGCGTGAACTCATATTTTAGTGATTTAGAAACTTTGATGTGTATGTATATATATATACAGGTATATGTATACTATACAGTATGTGTATGTACCATTAAGTCGTTCGTCTCCATCCTTACGCCTGCAGGATTCGTCTCAGGTCATAGAATCGTACAAGTCTGGCTTCGAGCCTCCAGGAGACGTGGAGTTTGAAGACTACGGTCTGCCGATGAAGAGAACAGTGTCCGAGACCAGCCTCACCAACTCACGCTCGGACAACAAAGCAGACCGCTCCAGCAAGGGCAAGAGTAAAACTCTCTGGCCTTTCATTAAGAAAAACAAGGTAACACATACACACACACACTCCTGTCTATCAGCTACGGTTTAAGATGTGACGATTTGTAGTATAAAACAGAACTATTCAATAAGAAGCTGATCATTAGATCTCCATAAAGAAAGTGTGATCAGTTTCTTTAATTTTAGTTTGTGGTGTTTATTTTCATTTGTGTTTTCGTAGTTAGTTGTGTATTTTCACCGTTGTAGCTGTTGTTAGTAGCTGCTGTTATTCGTTTGCCACCATCGATTCCCTCCGCTCTCCCTTCCCTTTGGTTCACCTGCACGAAAACAACCGTTCCACATTCATCCTTAACACTCGATTGATAACGTACTAATGCACGGCCCATGAGGCCTCACCTGTGACGTTGCAGAGTGTCGTAACCCTTAACTCTTATCCCTTGCTTCCTCTCAAACTGAGTGTGTCTTCCTTCTTCGGCCACTCATCGTTGCTGTTCCCATGGTAACAATATCCTTCTTTTTCCTTCACTGTCTTCCTGTGGCTATTTTGACCCTTGACATTTGTGTGACCCCGCCTAACCCTGCAGGCCCGGGATACGAGTATTAACATTATGACACACATTCAATGCCATGTGTCTGTGTGATTGTGTGTGTGTGCGTGTGTGTGTGTGTGTGGTTATGTTTGAAAAGGATAGCTGTGTAGTGTAGAGCGTACTCCATACCGCGTACTATGTTCCATGTATTGTCCGCTTTGGTCTAAAGAGTATGCAGAATATTACACATTATTATACAATATTTTCTATATATATTTTTAAGAGCGGTACACTATGTTGTTGTCACATCATTATGTTTCATTTCATTATGTTAAGCTACACTATCGCTGTTTGTCATTTATGGTTCGCGCCTGTATTCTGTATATTTTGCTGAATGTAGTAGGTGATCTATACAACGTATGTACATACTGTAAACAGTATACATACCCCAGATATAGAAGAGTAGCATGGTAGTGTCTGTGTGTGTACTTCAATAGCTCGTACTTGTAATTTCTCCACTTTTGTGGGTAGTATTCTGTTTGTGGACAGTGGTAACATATTTCAGGCGTTTAAGACATTTTTAGAGCCTTGTCTTTAGAAACCATGTTATGCAACTGAACACACAATTCTCGGGATGTGTGTTCTTGAATAAGGATTATATAAGTACTGTATTTGTAATTTGTACAGTGGGTTGAATTATGCCCTTAGATAAACTGTGTGTGCAAAAACTGTTCATCCATTAAAAGATGTACCACAATTTTGTGATGGTCAAAATGTTCTGGGTTTAATACAAGTTGAGCTCTATCAATATATGAATGAAGCTAGCACAGTTTGTAAAACCAAACAGAAAAAGTCAAGTTCACTTTAAAATGAAAATCTGTAGAGCCTTTGGGGTTCTTTAGGGGTCTGTAGGGGCCCTACTGATGATGCTAATGATCTTTTGCGGTCTACGTGGGTGTTTAGGGGTCTTTAGGGTAGGGGTTAGGGAATATGCATTCCATAGGGTTTCAGAGAGGTGCTTATATACAATTGTTGTGGTAGAGGTGATTTTCTGCGCTGATTTCAAACTGAAGGACGAATCTAAATATTTTCTCAGGTGATTGACATCCTGCCATAGATGCTTAATTTGTAATAAACCCAGGATATTCCTTTAAATTCATTCATTTCCGTTCATAATCTAGACTTTTCTTAATGTGTAAAGATGGGATTTCATTTGGATCTCTGTATAGATGTTTAACAAGGTTTTTAGCCTGCTGGGAACCAAACCTTTAAGGTCCACTTTCCCAGACTCATTAATTTCTCCATTACGCTTGCAAATAAGAAGTGAGAGAGAGAGAGTGAGAGAGAAAGAATGAGAGAGAGAAAGAAAGAGCAAACGGTTGACCTGAAAGAAGTTTTTATGTGCTTTAGAGGATGTGTGTGTGATGTGCATGTAGCATTTGTTAAAGGGATAGTTCCCCCGAAATGAAAATGTTGTCATTGTTTAGATTCCCTCATGATGCTCTAAACCAGTGTGACCTTATTTTTGTAAACATTCTGCTTAAATTCCTTTTGTGTTTCATGAGAGAGATGTCATATTGGTTTGACATAAAGGTGAATAAACGATGACATCATTTTCACTGTTGAGGAAACTCTTTCTTTAGTTTTGCAGTGAGTTGAACCCGTGCATGTTGACCCCTGATATATCGAATAGAGTTTAACGCACTAACTCTCTCGCTCACAGGTTTAATAACTCCACAGCTGCAGCGTTGTTCTTTCAGTTTGCATTTCTTTTACCTTCCATTTGACATTGTTTGTCTTTTTTGTTTAATTAATTGATTAATTGATTAATTCGTTGATTTAGTTCTGTAACATTTTTCGGTCCTTATTTCTCTTGTTTTGTGTTCCCCCTCCTTTTTTTACCTCTTTCTGGGTCGATTTTGTCCCCCTTGTACTTTTCTCTTTCTCTTTCTCTCTCTGTGCTTCACCCTCTACCCCTCTCTCTCTCTCTCTCTCTCTCTCTCTCTCTCTCTCTCTCTCTCTCTCTCTCTCTCTCTCTCTCTCTCTCTCTCTCTCTCTCTCTCTCTCTCTCTCTCTCTCTCTCTCTCTCTCTCTCTCTCTCTCTCTCTCTCTCTCTCTCTCTCTCTCTCTCTCTCTCTCTCTCTCTCTCTCTCTCTCTCTCTCTCTCTCTCTCTCTGCTTCACCCTCTACCTCTCTCTCTCTCTCTCTCTCTCTCTCTCTCTCTGCTTCACCCTCTTTCCCCCTCTCTCTCCCTCCCTCTCTCTACATTTCTCTCACTTACTGGTCGCTGCTCTGTGGCACGTGTCTTACCGGTAGCTTATGTCCCTGTTAACATCCCCCGTACCCCGCCAGTCCCCCCCCTGAACCTCCCTCACCTTCTGCTGTGACCCCTGACCCCTGCCCCACTCCCCAGACCCCCAAACAGTCCAAGGAGCCCCTGTCCCACCGATTCAACGACCTCATGACCTCCAAGCCCAAAATTCACTGCCTCAGGAGCCTCCGGCGAGGGGTAAGTAGCAGTGCATGCTCGCGTGACGTCACTTTCGTGTGGGTGTGTGTGCACTTGTTGCCGCTCTTTGCCTGTATCATCACCTGCCATGCCATGAGTGTGTACAAATGAAAGAAAAAGGAGCTGAATGATTAAAAAAATTATATATATCGTTTTAGAGATTTGAGACCTTAATGATGTCATGATGTCGCTCCGTTTTTGTAAGTGATGATGTCACAATGTGCTTAATGCTGTCTTTAAGTAAAAATACTATAAAAGAATAAATAAAATATAAATTTTTATTTAAATGTGTTTAGTTGCTTAAACTATTATATATATATTTAATTATATTATTTACATTTATTTATTTTAGATTTCTACTATAATAATCAGTAATAGTTATTTGTGCATAATTTAACAAAATGTTATTTGTTTTTAAATGTGAATTTTGATAATACGTTTAGGTTCCAAGCATTATGTGTTACTAAATTGTAACATCTTAAAAAGACTTGAAGGCAGCATCAGATTCTGAAGCAATGATGTCATAATGTGACTCAGATTCTTGAGGCGATGATGTCATAACGTGACTCAGGTTCTGGAAGTAGCAGTGGAATATTTTATATCCTTCGGCTCCTTTTCCCCTTTACCTCATGCAGCGAATGAAACTCACTCTTTCTCTCTGTCCATCTGTCTCTCTCTCTCTCTCTCTCTCTCTCTCTCTCTCTCTCGCTCTCTCTTCTTTCTTTTGTTGTTTTTGATTTCCATGGTTTCACCATCTCACCTTTTCAAAAACACTCACTCATACACAAGCAGACACACGTATATGGGGCGCCAGTGAAGGGACGTGAACCCCGGGCTTAACACAGAGAAGGTCCCTGCAAAGAGGCTTAAAATAAAGACGGGTGCTCAAACATAAATGTTTGTCCCGATTACAAGCACAGACACGCTTCAAACAAAAACATTTAGAAACAATGTATCAATTACAAACGCCAGACCTTTTGATAAAGTCAGAATAGATTCACCTTCCCCTCAGGAAGGGCGTCCTCGTGTTTCCGTGTGTGTGAGCACAGATTTGGAGTTTTGAATGACTCGAAGATAACAGAAGCAAGATAACAGAGCAGAAGCCTGCTTCTCATGTGCCTTGGTAAATCTTAGAGGTTTGTCTTGCCACAATGATATTTCTCTCAGTTTTACTGTCAGATGCAAAGATCTCTGTTGCGAGATTGTCCCTTTCCTATTTTTTGGCTGTTTATTCATCAAACAGGAAGTGCGAGGTTGGGCTCATTCTCAAAACATGCTGACAGTTTTGTGTTGTGTCATTTGTTTCTTCCTGAGCTCATTTTTAACCCTCAGAGACTCGAGCATTAGAATATGTGCTTCTCAAATGGAAAGACACTTTTGTAGTTTATGCTGATGTTTGTTTTTGGGTGAATATTAAATTTTGTTCAACATTTACAAATGTCATAGTTTTGAAAGGTTGTCATGTTCGAGATGTTCGCAAACATGCTGAGGTTAGAGAGACGATTCAACAGCTTGGTATAGATTTAATAGAACATGAATGAAAGTGATAGTTCACCCAAAAATAAAAATCCATTCATTACTTTTCAAACCTTTATGGATTTCTTTCTTCAGCAGAACACAAAAGTAGATATTTTGAACCAAGTTGGAAACCAAACAGCACTGGACACCATTCACCTTTATTGTATAGACACAAAACCAATGCAAAGTAAAGGGTGCTGGTTTACAACATTTCCAAAATCTTCATATTTGTTCTGCGGAATAAAGAAGTCATACAGGTTTGAAATGACAAGAGGGCGAGTAAAGGATGGCAGATTTTTTGGGTGAACAATCACTTTAGGCAACTGAGGTGTCTGTAGTGTTTTACAGACATTTTTGGAAATTCTGAAGTCATTTCAAGTCGTGGGGTGGGAGCATTTCAGAGCATTTTAGCATGACAAGAACAACTGTAACATGCTAAAATGTTTTACGCTTTCATTCTGTTTGTTTGTGCTCCTGGCTGATTATAAATGTTTATCGTCTATGTATTCGTGTAGAAGATTTGATATATGTTAGTAGAGTAAGACCAAGAAGTTTCATGTGTTTTAACAAATTTTACTGTCTTTCGTAAATAAAGTGTTGTTCTCTAAGCACACATTGAATAAAAGCTGTTGTTTCTGGAGATAATTTAGGGATGGCATGCACACAAGAGGTGTGTGTGTGTTTTCTAGTCTTCAATAGTTATGACTTATGTTGAAATTGTGTTTTTCTTTTTTTCGTGTGTTAGAGGTTTAACGTATCTGGTTGTGATTTATGTTTGTTAACCTATTGATATGTATGTGTGCGTGTACGTGTACGTTTTAGAGACTTTAATACTTGTGGGTGTTGTGGAATTTATATATGTTTTTCTTTTGTAAAGTGGTGTCTGTGTGCATTTGGTGTTTATTTCAGGCTTCAAGGTGTGTATGTCATTTTGTATATTTGTTTCGTTTCACTTGTTGATTTGAAGGTCCGTGATCTGTGTGTGTGTGTGTGCGTGCGTGCGTGCGTGTGTGGTTAATTTGGGTGTATTTTTTGCTGCAGTCTGCCCAGTCTCTACATTATAATAAAGAGATAATGAAGAGGACTCTCGGCCGGCCTACATATGCGTTTGAGGCCAGGCAATATGTTGTAAGTGCGTGAAAGTGTGTGAGACAAAGAGAGTATCTGTGTATGGTTGAATGAATGTGTAGCTGAAACACATTTTTAACTGACGTAACCTCATTTAGTACTTCTTTGTCAAAAAATACTTAAATGTGTTGATATTCTAAAATAAAGAACAGTTTTTTATGAAAATATTCTCTTAAATGAGGTTAGCGTCTGATAATCCTTTTAATAGCCATCTGTAAATGAACAGTTACGTCATCATCAGCAGACTCTCTCATTGGCTATTTTGGCTTTTGACCCACCTACCCGTGCACCCCGAGCAGCTTGGCTCCGCCCCTGTGCTGTGGCAGCAAATCAGCTTGTGTGGGAGGGGTTAATTCTCAAAGTGTCACGAGTGCATCGCCAGAATGTTATCCTGGTGATGGATCCAAAGAGGAAGTGCTCGTAACACTTTATCAAATACACAGATACATTCAGAATTCACCCCTTTAAGTGGCCTTAGAAACAAAATGTTATTTTGCTGCTTTGTTATCCTAGATGTTTTTTTTCGGTGTACATCACATTAGACTCAAATTAGTGTGTATTTGTTATCTGTGTGAAAATCTTTGTCCTGTCAGCACATTTATAAATGTTCAAAATGAAATTCACCTATTGTTGATGCGTTTATTCATTTGTCTAAGTTCAAAACCTTCAGTTATGAAAACACAAATAGCTTTCAATGTCTGGGTAGTTTGAGCACCCTGAAAATACAAAAACTTTCTTAAAGTTTCTCCGCGTTAAAGACAAGTTGAAACTAAATGTCACTTATAAAAAAACGATTTATTTCAGTTTATATTCTGTTTATTAGCATTTTGATCATTTATTATATTAATTATTAATCCTTTTTATGTCTTATAATTCTCCACTTGTTCAGAATATTACACAATACAATAATTGGCCAAGAATCAGCTGTTTACCGTATGTTTTACACACATTTCACATCAACATGACTTTTATTTCGATATCCCAGCACAGGCGCTGAAGGATTACCCAAAATCCTCTCTGTTGTGACAGCCCTTTCAAGCACTAGCAAATCTGATGAGAATCTTCACATTGTTTGTTTCTTTTTCTCTCCTCGTTTCCTCTTCCTCCACTGTTGCTCTGTCAAACAGTCCTTGTGTGTTCTTATAAACCCATCTCTGTTGTTTTCTGTTGGCTGAATATTGCTTTACACCGATGACATCATCCACATGACCCTATAACATCCCTCATGATAAGTGGTTCATTGGTGAAACCTGCTGAAGTTCACTGCATCACAAGGACAGATGTATCATGCACAACATTTTCTGTCAGGTTTTGGTTTGTCTTATGTGCTCAGTTTCTGTGATGTATCCTACATAAAAAAGCCTCTGCGTCTCTTTAATTCACATCAATTAAATCTAAAATCCTAAAGCTAAATAAATGACTCAAATGTGTCCAAAATCATTCCTGCATGAGATCCGGTTGTGTAATTTGTATAAAAGTTGTTTATTGTATAGTATTGTTATACCACAGTAATTTTTGAGGTGAGATTGGATAGCGTAGGTTAATGTGGTGAGCTTCAGCAGAGAGATGATAACACATCTATGCACCTGCATGTGTTAACACATTCAAGCGTCCGGTTGTTGCCTCTCTGATGTGTCTCTGTTCTCTCTCCGTCTCTCGGGCTCTCTCTCTTTCCGTCCGCGAGAAGCTGTCTCTGAAGCTGGTAAGCATGACCTCAGTAGCATGTCCATAGCGGCATGACCGTAGCATGTTCGTCGTCCTAGTAACACAAGGCCCTTTAACATCGTTCTGTGTTCAACCCGCATCAATTATTTAAAGTTTTCCTTATTTAAACCAGCTTTTGTTGTCGTTTTGTCATTTGACCTTTTGTGTGTTTTGAAGTAATAAACCATGTTGTTGTCTCATTTATCTTTTTTGTTGATATGTGTTTTTGTTTCGTCTGGTTGCCGTGATGACTGTCCCTCTGTGTAGCTCTCACTCAATGCCCACGTGCGGAACCTTATCGAGGTGATCTGAAACCCGTTTTATGTCCTCGTGTTTACATGTCCATCCATTTTTCTTGATTTTGTCCGTACGCGGTGTCATTAAAACCTTGCTAACAAGATATGTGGCATAATACGCGGAAATGTTGAAACTCATTTTTTTATATATTGATCTGTACTTCACTAGAAATCGAGCAATTTGAAAATGTAGGGTAGCAGAGAATGTTTAAATGTGCGGTTCTGTCAATTGATATTATGGGGTCTTCAATAATTGTCATTTGTATGTTATGTAAAATATCTTAAGTAAACACTCGGGCCCCTTCCAAAATGTATACATGCCATTTTTAGTAAATAATTGAATCAATAATGTTCAGCGTGATCTGTATATAAAAATACACTATATAGCTTTGTAGATTTGAATCCAGGTTTATGATAGATTTTTACATTTTGAGATGTTTTTGTTGCAGACAACAAGTTTATTTTATATTTAAATCATACATGAAAATAACACCTACTTATTATTTTATTTTAACATTTTTATTATTTTCTAAAGAGGGTGAGTATACACGTGAGTGCAGCATGTGTGTTGTTGTGCTTGTGTACATTTTGACTGCTAGTATAAAGTGGGGATTAGTGGTTTAATTTAATAAAATATTTCATTTTAAATGCAATGCATGATCATAACGTGGATTGTTTGATGTTGCATGACAGTGTTGTGCAGTGAGGTATAAGATCACTTTATCTTGCTATGTGATCTTGGATGTTGTAGGTGGGGTCTTCTCATACACCGGTTCAGTTTAAGGTTAAATTATAGTATTAGTTGTGTATCTTAAAGGAAAGGTTCACCCAAATATGAAAATTCTCTTCGTAAACAGAATAGCATGAGGTTGAGTAAGCTATGAGAACCATTTCGGTTTGGGGTGAACTGTTCCTTTAAGGTCTGCAGACTCATTGCGCACCAGCACCTCCCTATGGCAATAAACGGCAACAGCATGGCTGTCAAATAGAATTTAAGTGTTCAGAATGTCAATACAGTTTATGCAAACAGGAAACAGGAGAGAGAAAGAGAGAGAGATGAGTGAAAATAAGCAGAATAGTTGTTGAAGCTGTGCTGTTGTTGACATTGACTAGATTTAGTGAATCGTTTATGACACAGACTTAATGCCATAAATAAGATGCAGTTTTTCTATATTTAGAATCGGATTGGCTTATTCCTAAAGTCAGCTAGCCAACCAGATTGTAGTATTTATTGTAATCCATTGTGATTGAATGTTAAGTGTAAACATTTTATATTTTTGTTTATATTTTTATTCATTGCTAAAATATTAAAGGTGCATGCATTATTTAAACCCTCTGGCATCCACAGCATATGGAAAGTGATTCTGTTAGTATTAACATTCGCTTTTATTTAACTTACTGTTGTTTACCTGCCCCCTCTCTTCTTCTCTCTCCCTCGCTTTCTTCTTCTCAGGGTTCGAATCCTGAAGATTTCAGTCATTTGCCTCCAGAACAGAGAAGAAAGAAACTTCAGGCTAAGATAGACGACATCAATAAAGACATACAGAAAGAGATGGATCAGAGGTGCATAAACATACACAACAACACACAAACTCTGTATCGCAGATATACTTCAACCTTTCCATGCCGAGGAGCCGCTAATGTATTATATATAATTGTTTATTTTAAGCTTGGCCTGTAAAAACAAATATATAGTGTCATATGATATTATAACATACCTTGGTGTGATGCTTACATTCTGTCATGTGTGTTTGTTCTCCACAGAGATGCGTTGACTAAAATGAAGGAGGTGTATGTGAAGAACCCACAGATGGGGGATCCTAACAGCGTGGACCCCCGGTTAGCAGAGATCGCCCAGAATATTGAGAAACTGCAGACGGAGGCTCAGAAGTTCGAGGTGTGTATTGAAACAACACGCTGGCTTCAGCGAGTACTACGGTTATGAGCGTGTGTTATTGTGTGTGTTTCAGGGCTGGTTAGCGGAGGTAGAAGGAAGGATGCCATCGAAGAGTGACCCACCGCGGAGGACGAGCACACTGTTTGAGACCCAAAACAGCACACCACCCACCACCAACAACAACTGCGCACAGGATAGAGAGAGGTACACACTCTCACACACACACAGACACACACTTTCACTGTAATGCGGTCGTACGGTTGCTATAGTTATTCTCTACGTGTGTGTGTGCGTGTGTGTGATGGAGCAGTCCGGATGGCAGTTATACGGAGGAACAGAGTTCTGAGGTCCAGAGTAAAGTCCAAACGGAACCGCCGGAGTTTGACGAGTTTGATGACGCAGATGAAGACCTGCTACCGACCATCGGCACCTGCAAAGCCCTTTATCCATTTGAAGGTATTCCATGTATGCTATGCATACTTTGACTCCGAACTAATCCCAATGCATTCTGGGATTGGCTTATCCGCGATTGCATCTCTTGTCATTTTTCCGTTTTCTCCATCCGTAGGTAGTAATGAAGGCACCATCGCTGTGGCAGAGGGTGAGCTCTTGTACGTAATAGAAGAAGATAAAGGTGACGGATGGACGCGTGTTAGGAGAAATGAGGAAGAGGAGGGTTACGTCCCCACAACCTACGTCGAAGTCTTTCTGGACTCCAACGCCAAAGGTGCTATAACCTACATTTGACTCCTGACAGGGCTGTATGACCGAGTGTGCGCTTGTGTGTAACACTCTTCAAAGCCAAGCAAGTGACTTTTTTTATGTGAAATTTGACTGTTTTTGGTGAAGTGGATAGACTTTTCCAAAGAGACTACATGATTGTATGTTTTAATACTGTACAGTCTGGGTTTAGATATTAGTCCACCATAGTTGAATATGGTAACAGCACTTCACATAATAATCACAGTAGTATCTTGTTGTATTGAGTAGCAATGCATGTCAGAAACTATTGGGATATATGTGATATATGCAAGGTTTTTTGGACAGTTTTTCTAAGACGAAAACATACAATTATTTGTGTGTTTTTCCCCGGATAATAACATTGATTTAACACAATATACACGTTATTAGCATTAGCCTGCCCACTCATAAAAATAAGTTAGTTGGTTGAGTAATAAAACTCTAATCCATAAACAGGAATAATAACGTTAGTCTATTAACTATTATATTTGTCACTTTTTATTGAAAATGACATTATATCTTTATAACTCTTTTTATACACTGTACATAAAAAACGATTCTGGGTCCTAGTAGATTTCATCAAATGAATCGAGTAAACTTTACTTAATACAATTGTGTTTGTGTTTTTTAACCAAAATGTAAATAAAAATGATAGAAAACTTCTTGGAATTCTAAATGCACAAATTGTTGAATGAATTCAGCTCAATTTTATCATGTTCAACCCACATACACTCTTATCAAAAATCTTTACTTAATAATTTTGTGGTGGGACTACATTCATCTTGAACAGTGAACAGTGCATTTAGATTTCCCAGCATGCGTTGCATGCGACAGGACTAGGAGAGTATCTTTTGTCTAAAAGTGCTAATTTATGGGCTTTACAATAAATATGAAAGACTTGATAGTGTTTATTGTTCACTTGTCTTTAGAGATTGTGTTTGTATTTTTGAGTTTCGTGGTTATCATCGTTCAGAAGGTTGGTGCTTGCGCTCAGGTCAGGGAGGGGCTCAAAATAGGTTTTATTTCATTCAGTGAACAGTAATGCTGCTAATGACAGTACTGAGATAACTCTCAGCTTACTTCTACATAAACAATAATAAATGTTAAACACTCCAATGCTCAAATTTGCATTTCTTGATGATTTTATGTTAGTTTATCATTTGACATGTGCTTTAATAATTTAGATCATTTTACTTTAGTTAAAAATAAGCCTTAAAGTACTTTATTTTATGCAATATTGTTACCATAATTTTTTTAAGTAAATATCTGTGTAATTTCTTACAGCGTATAATGTATGATAATCTCAAGATTAGAACCGCATGCAGATTATGTACACGCACACGGTTTACTGTCAGCATTTATTGATTCCTAACTTAAAACTATATGAGACATCGTTTTACAATATTCAGGCCGCACACCAGTATCGTGAACAGGGATTTGCAGCTTCAAAACGTGCAATTTATGTAGGAATTGTGAACCTTTTCTGGACGTTTTCCCTACAGAGCTTTTTTCCTGGAGAAGGGTTTATCTTTCTGAGGGCGAGACTGAAAGTCTGTCAGTGTTTTGGTCTGTACACATTAAGAGATCTCGAATGAACGTAATTTGTCTTTTTGTTTCACTACCCAAGACTGTCTCCGTGCTTTTTATTTAAAACTGCATGAGTGATTCACTCTAATGGAGTGCCGGACTCGGTCATGGGAACTTGTACATCAGTTTAAAAATGCATGAAATTATTCACGTCGGATGAACCCTTAAAATATAACCCAGAATCATTGAGAATAGAGTGTTTCTGCATCTTGAGTGTTGAGTTTTTTGTTTGGAGTTGTGTGCAATAACGCATGTGTTATATATTTAACACGGAATACAAAGTCAAATAAACCATTGAACTTATATTTAAAGATACCATGACACAAAAATGATTTTGTGTTAATATGATTCATTTTTCAGTCCATTTTGTTGTGTGTATTGTACTCGACTGTACTTGTGAGAGCATACATCAAATGTCACATTTGTGTGTTTAGTGAGTGGGCTTTTCACACTTGAAATTGTCAACAAAATCATCATTTAAGAGAAGATGTCGAAAAACTACAACGTGTTGCTTTAAATGTCTAAAAGTAGTTTTATAGACAATAATTAAATAGTGCAAATATAAACGTTTTTCATTATAAACTAATATAAAATACAGAATAGATGGGAACTCCTTCCATGTGTGTGACATCATTGTTTGTGACCAGCCAGGAACCGCAGGAAATTTTGAAATGGGAAGCATCCATCATTTCACCGTGTCTAATGTTTTTTTGTTTTGTTTTGTTTTCATGTTTGTTTGTTTGTTTGTATGACTGCAGATTCGTAAAGTGTGGAAGGAGGACTCAGTGGTGCAGGGCAAACAGCAGCCACATGTGGGGAAAACTACAACCTACACTTCATGGTCACCCTAGAGTCAGACAGACAGACAGACAGACAGAGAGAGAGAGAGAGAGATTATAGAGGTCTCTCGGCCTAAACGCATTTGTAATTCTCCTGCTGTAGAGAGAAACAGCAAATCAGAGGAATGAGAACTATTATGACATTAGATTTATTACCTGTTTGTTATTTTATAATGAGGTTAATATGATCTGCATATATATCATTTTGCTTAACGGCTGAGCTTCGCTGAACAGTGTTAAATATCCTCTAGCCTGTGTGAATGACTGTACGTATGCGTGTGTTCGCTTGTTTGTGATTCCCTTATCCGTCCCAAACTCAAATCTACTCCAAACCCTGGAAACGTGGCCTGGAAAAGGAGCTAAGTTTGCAGTACCTCATCTGCTTGAGAATTTAATCTCTTACACTTCCATACAAAGTTACAGAAACAGAACTTGATATCCTTTGGTTATTTTATGCTTGGATGCAAAAGGAAACAAAACGACGATGCTAACCATGACGTTTATGAAATTCACTCACAATGGCTCCTTTATCAGGCCACACCTCTTTACGTGCTTCGATTTCATCTCCCAAAGATAACAACTGCTAGCCATTGGTTGCTAACTTGGCTGTCACAGATCAAGTGGGCGGGGCTTCACTGGCCAACAGCATGCCTGCTTGCCCTGGCACCTCCTCTGTCTTCGCCCTTCCAGTGCATTTACCTGTTTGTCTGTTAACCGTTCATCCTTTCTAACACCATTTTTTGCACACCTCCCTTGTTTTGCCGCCGTGCCCTGATATGATGTGCGTTTTCTTTCATCCAGTGACTTTTCTCGCTTTTCTCACACTCAAGCAAGCACTGTTCGATTTGCTGGATGGGGAGCGATTTTTCTGTAAACAGAATATACATACATGAATGAACATGATGATGTCCTGTTGATGTGTATTTATTGTGACGGATGTTATGTTTTCACGGTTTTACCCTGTGGAGCAGCGGGCCGAGAACCTCGCAGGAAATCCATATGTAATGTGGGGGTTTTATATGTTATGGTTTAAATGTATCCTGAGCCAAATGTACAGGTTAACCAGACAAATAACGTGCATAAGCTGCGTGGCCTTCATATGTTAACCTGAATATTTGAGAGACTGGACTACATGCTTGAGTTGTTTTATTTTAACTGATTTGTTTTTCCTTTTTTATCGTGATAACTGCGGTTTGACAGTTTTCTTGTTTCTGTAAAATCTGTGAAGACATTTTTTTTCCAATGACTACTCACAACTCCCGGAGGCACATATTCATTTTTCTTTTCTTTAACATATTTTTTAATCCTCTCACATGTCATGTTGGGTCCAGAAGAGGTTTTAGCGTTTTTCTAGAGATTTTTTACATTAAGTAGGGTTTAAGTTTAGCACATCTAGTTTTTCTCATGCCACAAAACTGCTATTGAAAGGTGAAGTGTATCAGTTTTCTCTCCTGTCCTTGCTAAATATGCAGACAAATCTGAACGTTACTTACAGGACGCTGTGGCACTATCAAAGATCTTAAAACAGCTCTGTTTGTTTGAGCTTCCTGTCCAGGCTCACTAAGCAACATTAGCTCAACCAAATCTGTTTGTCTGAACAATGGCTTTGATTGTTCGAAAAACGTTGCAATTCCGTTAGGTGAAGCCGGGAGCTCAGAAACAACACACTTCCCCTTTAATGCTAAAGGATTTGTATTATCATTATTGAGTTATGAGATATTTTATGATGAACAAACTGCACAGCCTCTCCTAAAAACGGACTGACTCTGATGGAACTGTAAATATGAAAATGTGTAATAGTTTTGAAGTAGAAAACATTTCACCGTTCTGGGAGGAAAACCTCATTAGAATTGTTTTCTAAAAACATTCTTTGAGTGGAAAATCTATTTCAAATATTTCCACCTTTGAGCCATGCTGTCTGTCACCATATGGCAAAAATACACCCCTACAAAAGAAGTGAGCTCATATTTGGCCCCAATGACGAAATCCACGCTCCCAACCTGCTCTACAAAACACCATTCCCAAATAAGAGAATTATAAATATATAAATATATGTATATCTATACGTGCAAGTCTATAAATAAGAGTGAACTACCAAACGTAAGAGTCTATTTTTAAATTTTGATTAAGAAAATGTCCAAATTTCTTTTCTCTGCTTTGCTAAATGAATTTAACCTTTTGGTGGGATCTGCCAACTGTTTGTTTTGCACTTTTTGTTTGTTTGTTGTTTGTTAAATGCTTGTGTTTTGAGCACTGAATACTTTGTATGTGTTAACTGTGCCAATTAAAATAGAGGGAAAATCAAAGAATTATTGTCCCAGTGTGTTACTTTGTGTGTTGACCTACATCGTGGAGACCAGCAAAAAAAATCAATATTATATATGAAATACCTAACATGAATACTTCAAGATATAATATTTATAAAGTTGTTTGTGATGGTGTGGTTTTACTTCTATGAACACTTTCGTAAGTATCGCAATTGATGATTCCACGCAAATCTAACAAGTCACAATAAGCAAGTGGCTGATTGATGGGTCAGGCCTAAATATACCCATGCAGTTTTACACTTATAAGCAAATAAAAAAACACATTAAACAGACAAAAAACGTGTTTGTATTTTCACATTGTTTTCATTATTATAAAACAAAAGCTTTCCGTGGTATGTCAGTTACATTAATGACAAAACACAAATTGGACATGAACTTGTTACATAAACCAGGAATAACCACGAGCTTTGATTTAAATAGACACGTGTATTAGCGATGAACGATTTCATTAAACGACGTGGACTATAGGGCAGGGAATCGATTCCAAAAATAACCGATTCGGAATCATCAGGAATCAAGAGAATTTTTGGGGTGGGGGTTTCCCCTTTTTTTCTCTTTTTCATGTTTTTCTCATATGAATATATAGCCTATATATCAAATTGTAATTTAGTGTTTTAGATAATGTCAATAATTAAGGAAGCACTACCTTAGTTTCTCGTTTTCTTTTCTGTGAATTGCAACCGGGGTGGGTTTAAATAAGTTTGACTTCTACCCACTCCTTTTCGAGCAACAGTATTGTGATGTTAAAGTATGATGAATTTAACTAGTTGTACAGACTAATCAAAACGCTTTGCCATTACCTTTGTTATGTGTCATTAAATATTGCTCGAAATAAAATAAATTCATTCAGAGTCGATTCCTCTTTAAGAGCCTCTCATGAAATGAACCGTAAACAACAACAAAGAATGTTTCCGAATCTTTTCGAATCAGAACTGGAATCCGGAATCGAACAGTCGCTTGTGACGTATTGCTTGCCTCTGATTGGTCAAGAACACTCCCCATGCAAATGAGTAAGCGTCTAAAGAAAACTGTTTACAATTCTAGACACACGGATACTAAATATTTGCCTTCGGTATGCATTATACGTGTATATTTATACAATATGCGGTTACAAACAATGTAGCTATCACGACACAAAATAGTCACCGTCACTGTGTCTGATAGTCAAAGCCAGACGGATATATAGACCCAGCCACCGTCTCTATAACCGTGTTGTATGAAAGGAGAGAAGGTTAGCACTCCCCTTGACAAGGATGGAAGAGGTCCTAGTGACCTTCAACACACATATGGTTAAGGCACTGCCACCTACTTCGTGGCATCTCTAACCACATTTTTTATTTTGCTACTTTCCTCATTTCAGTGAATAGACCAGATAGTTCATTCCGGTTTAGTTAAAACACGCCCATGCTCCAAATGTTTCGGTCGGAGAGTTACCATACACGTTGACAAGCTTCATACATAGTACATTCATACTTCATATTACTGGCTCGCTTTTTCAGTTCGAATCGCTTCGTGTTTCTCACTCGCTTTTGTTTAAAAGCCTTAAAAATACACGCGTGGAAAAGCTAGCAAACCAGTGCTAGCAAACATCACGCGGCGCGTCACAGTGGCGTCACGCTGGTCAAAATCTCGCGATGATTGTTTGAACGGGCGGGCGGGAGTCGCGAGGTTTGCGCTTCCTTTTCCAAACGTACGACCTGTTTGTTTTTGTTGTTGAATTAAAATGTTTTCAACCTTTTCGGTCGTCGTTGATTTTTGTATTTCTTAGTGGGTTAAGCAGGGATGGATTCGGCGGATGAGGATGTGTCTGCTCGGGTTTTGTTGCGGAGGGTCCTGCGTACGGAGTTACCCAGATCTCCAGTTACCAGAAGGTGAATATATTGAATTTAAAATGTCGCTTTAACGTGGTGTTCTTGACGAGTTTATACAATGGTATTGATTAGATGAGTGTTATAAACTGTTAACACGGTGTTTATACAGACGAGACTGAAACAAACACAGAAAGTGAATATATATTATACACAACGGTCTATAATGTATAGCTATAAGATCATACGGTGACGTAACGACCTATCCGTGACATAATATACATTTTGGACTGTTGATCATGTCAGCTTGGATTGTGTCTAGTTTATATTATGTGGTTTTATTTATCAACATACTGTTTTTTTATTATATAATGAAGCAAAATAGTGAGCTATGCATTTAGAAGTATTGTTCACTTACAGATTAATGTTTGTGTACTGTATATGTATATCCCTTGAGGTCAGAGGTATGCCGTGTATTTAGCTGTGTTGTGCGTTTTAGTGGGACCAATGCACGCCGTAGTGCGAGGATAAAACACACTCCTGGACTGGAAAGCCCTGGAGTCGCCCTGCGCCGCAGACTCAAGCAGAAGCTTCATGAGGTATATATGATGTTATTTGCTCCATTATCACCTTATATCTTCATTTGAGTTTCACTTTATCTCTTTCCACAACCAGGGGTGATGCTGTCGCTAGTCTTGGCTTGGACATGTGCGTGCGTCACAGTCACACATTATCTCATGCCAATACTTAATAGGTTGTAAATGTGGCCATTTGCGTTGTAGGCTTTGACACTATAACTACACTGATTTGTAAATGGCTCAGATTAGTTTCAGCAGATGGTGAATGAAGATGAGGGTTTAAGAAACGACTACGTAATAGATGAAGAGTGTTTTTTCCACGTGTGCTTTTTTGTGGTGTGTTTGAACTTGAAATCCAACGTGTCTTGTCATCTCCGTGTTGCCGATGTGTTTCAGAGCACCCAGTCACCTCTCCCTCCACCTAAACGACAGAGGTCAATAGGAGTGAAGACGAATCCTCCAGCTGTAGCCCCGCCCCCTCTGTATGACGATGACATCACAACCCGTGGCCTGCTTAGGGGAATCATTCAGATGGGTGAGCTAAACTCTTAAATCTTGTGAATCTTATATTTCTACACACTACCGGCACCACACCGAGTTACTAAAATACATGTGTATAGTTAATTTTTATTTTTTATTATTTGTTTTTCAGACACAGAGGCGTCTTTGCTGATGTCGGGTCAGCCTGAGGTGCAGGAGGCAGATCCACATCCAGACTCCAGTGTTTCCAGCGCTGGAGAGAAAACGTTCGTATCAGTCTCTTCATTCCTTTAATGGTTCAGTCATCTGCCATCTGGTGGTTGTGTGAATGTGCTGTGTTTTCTCAGTGAGGGTCTGTCTGGAACTGAGCTGTCTGATCTGACCCTACACACCGAGCCTCTGACGCATGTTGTGAAGGGGCTAAGTCGCAGGAAAACGCAACGTGCCTTTAGCGTTTCTGCGTTTGAGAGACAGCTGGATGAGCTGCCAGGTCCTCTGACATATTTCTGCTGCTTTTTTGTCTATTTTTGTCTAAAAATATTTTTTTTCTTTCATTTATAACTTCATCTTTATCATAATCTCATATTCTCAGACAAATCTGTGGAGGAGGGTTCTGTCCCTCAGGAGAAACAGGATGTGTCTCAGGATTTGGATTTCTCTGCTGGGTCTAAAAGGTAAAGATGCTCAGGAATACTTTCAGTATTTTGGTATTGGTATTAACTCATACTAATGGGTTTGATCAAGGTTAAACATCGCGTAACTGTTTAAGAAAAGTCCTTATTTGGGGGAACTGAAAAAATAAATGCAGAGAAAATCTTTTATTCTATAATATTCCATTGTATTCTAAAATATTTATAGTCCAAAAATGTTTAATAAAATACATGAATCTGTATGATTTTTATAACAGTGGCCTGAACCTGACTTTAAAAACCCCATTTGTGGAAAAGCACACTGAGAGGGCGGGGCTCCAGCGGAAGGTGTCCAATCGGAGGCTGCCTTCTGTGGATGCGTTCGATGAGGCAGTTCAGAAATGCCTTGAGCAGGCCCCTGACCCAGGTTTGCACACAGACTCCGAGTTCTACGCAATCATCAAATTCTGCCCATATCTGACTCACTTTTCCCTCTTTTAGATCACTCTGAGGTTCAGGATGGAAAAACTCTAGAAGATTCTTCGTGGCAGAAGTTCACGCTTGGCCTAAATGACGTCACAGAACTTTACCTACAACCTGCGGGGTCAACTGTTCTGCAGAAAAAAGACGATACTATGGTACCAGATACTGAGATGGAGAGAGATGCTGAGAACGAGGAAGATAGTGCTCTGGAGACAGTAGAAGAGGAAAACCAAGAAAACAAACAGAATTATGTCGATGAAATTCAAAATGTTCTTGATTCAGAATCCGTAATCCAAGAAAACATAGACTGTGATGTGGAATTTGTATCACATGAAGAGACGGTGCCTTCATCTCAAGAAGCAGAACACTGTGTGTCTTTGAGTCCTGAAGATGACATCATGCTTGCTCCGACGCAGGCGATGACAGAGTCTCCTCCTGAAACTCAGTATGTAGAGGAACATGATCTAGAGACTGAGGAGGACATTGAGGCAGAGAACGTTCAAGACGATGCAGATACGTCACAGGATTTGGAGAGAATAGCACGCAGAGCTCACCGCTCAGAGGGTGGAGGTGCTGTCCTAGCAGTTCCACCAGGCCAGAGAGTCACAAAGAGTTTAGGGGCTGGATTGAACCCCAGAGAGAAAGGTGAGAGGAACTCAAAACTTCCTACAGGACTGTTGTTTTGTAGTAGGTAATATTAATACAAATGTATGTTTGTGATATGTTGCAGTTCATTGGCCATTGAGGGAAAGCAATAGTTGTGTGTTCTGTTTTTTTTGTAATTCTCTCTGGTAATTTTTTAAAGCAATGAAAATCCTAAATCCTGAAAATTCCTTATGAATAAAACTGTTTCTAGTTATTTACATTTAATTTAGCAGACGCTTTTATCCAAAGCGACAGAGTTCAGGGAGCAATAAGGCGATGTCATACAGGAGCAATAATACAATAGATGCTAATGCAAAGGTACTAGTTTCAACAAAAGCAAGACCACTACCTGTGGAGAGAGAGAGTTAGTATTCACATAAGATATGGGTTTTTAGTAGTTTTTTGAATGTTGTGAGAATTGTTATGCTCTAAAACATCTCTGGACCAGGATGATTATAAAAACTACCATCTAACAGACAGTTGGAAAATAAATGAATTAAAATCACATTATATTGTGTAATTCAGTCAGTAATTTAAAGAGCTCACGTGTGTTTCAGATCTTCTGGAGTTTGGTAACACGAGCAGAGAGAGTTTCCAGGATGTTCCTGATGAAGAGGTGGAACCACAGGGCAGCCTTCTGTCCCCTCCACTGTACCCAGCAGCAGAGGTCACCACTGAGCAAAGCTCACAGCAACGTGAGGCAAGTCTGGATGGGGAGGATTTGCCGGTCGTTGAAGGAACCGAATCGACCCCATCTGAGCAAAGATCACAACACGACACTAGTGTGTCTGGAAAAGAGTTGCCGGAGAACGAAGATGATGATCCCCGAGAGGTGGAAAACCAATCAGAGGATGAGGACATGATAGATTCTGAACCAGCCAATCAGAGCCCTGAACCGCATTCACCTGCTCAGAGTGAACAGGAAGTGGAGGAGGAGGAAGAGGAAGATGATGATACTCATAGTGAAGGTGGCTAAGTTTAGCTAAATCTATCATTAAAAGGAGTATGCCATCAATTTGAAGCTTTTGCATTTAAGTTTTTGTTTGTTTCAGAACTGTCCATGAAAACTCCTGCTTTTGTGAAACAGAAGAGAATGATCCCAAGTGCTAGTGCTCAGGCCACACTCACAGTCCTTAAAGAACTGAATTCTGGGTAATTTAATTCACAGGCATCATTCTTTTTTTCCAGTGCTTACTGTTTTTTCATTCTCAATATAAATTAAAACTTGATTATGTCAGTCCCGCTCCTCAGGTTGTCAAACGACGCCCCAGACAGAAGCGTGAAAAGGGCTCTGATGTTCTGCCCAAGAGTTACGTCATGAGTGTCTTTAAACATTTTGCCAAAACAAAGGTGGCCAGTGACGTCTACCCTGCCATCAATGAAATGTAATACACCACCTTTGTTTTAGCTTTTTTTGAGGAATTTTGAAGCTCACGGCGAGATCACTACTTATTTTATTTTTCCCATAGTCTGAAGAAATACTTTGAACGACTTGCAGATGATCTGGAGGTTTATGCTACTCACGCCAAACGTAAAACTATTGAGATGGAAGATTTTGAGCTGCTCATGAGAAGGTAAGATTACTCTGATAAATATAAATGCCTTATTCTGTGTTTAGCAGCTACAGTGAGTGTTTACGTTTTTCTTTCAGGCAGGGCTTTGTCACTGACAGCATGCCTGTCAATATACTGATAGAGAAATATCTCCCTCTCGAGTATCGCAAACTTCTCATTCCTGTGGCAACCAGCGGAAACAAAGTCGTCCCGAATCGAAGGAGGTGAAAACGCAATGTTGCCCCAAGAATGCAAAGATGCAGCTTTGCATATATGCATGTGTTCATGTAAATATATTCTTACCTTCTTTCAAATGTAAATGTACTTGTGTTCTAGAAAAGGATGCATTGTGTAATATTTAGCTGCTGTTAAAAAATAAATTTGTAGATTTTTGTCATTTTATTTATATATTTTTTTTAAATAATACACACAAAACACTTCTTGCTCATTTAAGGAATACTCCACCCAAAAATTAAAATTCTGTCATTATTTACTCACCCTCAAGTTGTTCCAAAATCTGTTAAATGTTTTATTTTAACATGTTTTTATTGTTTTAGTTATTATGGGCCAAAACAAACCAACTCCATTATGTGTGTGTTCAACAGAACAAAGAAACGTATACAGGTTTGGTACTGAATTTGAGGGTGAGAAATTCATGACCGAATTACAATTTTCGGCTTGGAGTATCGCTTTAAATAACCATTCCTCAGTGGTTAGAGCGTGGCGCTAGCAACGCCAAGGTCATGGGTTCGATCTCAGGTATTGCACACACTCAAATACAAATGTATAGTATCATGCAATCTAAGTCGCTTTGGATAAAAGCGTCTGCCAAATGCATAAACGTTAATACAAAATGACATGTGTGTTAGTTTGATATGGCCACTAGGTGGCAGTCAAACTCTGTGTTATGGAAGAAACTTGTCTATTAGGCAATTGGGTTATACACCAGAAATGATTTAACCAATGTTCAGTGTTTTTACGTCATTGATAAGGTTTCTGCAAAGTTGCCAAACTGCCTTACATAAGAGACCCTGCCCACAAATGAGATATTTTAGTCCTTCAAATCGCTCTGAAATAGGGAACCGAGTCTGCTGTTGTCTACCAGACATCATTTATTCCTTTAGCAAACACTTCCATCCAAAGCGATTTTAACAAAAGTCTGATTGTTCAGAAAAGTAGTGCAATTATGTTCACCTCCCTCAACAGGTTGTCTGATTTGTGGAATGAATCACGTCTGCAGCACAAATGATGCGAGACTAATCACATACCAGTGTTTAATACTTTCGAGTTCAGGGTTTGTTCAGATTCCTTAACCTGAGTGTGAGCAACAGCGTTTAATGTCATAACAATTTATTTATGGATTGTGTTGAAATTAGTTTAAAAAGGTTTTGACGTCCTTAAACCAGCTAATGGTCAAAGTCACAATTGCTTTCCCTACAACTTTCTTCCCTTTGCTAATGAGCAAAACAGATGTGCCTGTGTGTGTTTTACAAGGCTAAGTCTGTTATTGAGATTAGAGGCCCCAGACAGACGCTCGATTCCTTTCTAAAACACTCCCGTTTCTCTTGATTTATTCAGTATCCCATATTCCGGATCCGGTTTACATTCACACATGATGAATCCGACTCATCCAGTTGTTGGGTCCCTGTGGCCCTCTGGGGCTCCGACCTCCTCTTCCCCCTCTCCTGCATGCAGTGACCCTTACGCATTCTTCCCTGCGTGAGTCAGCACTGCACTGGGACCAGCAAACTCAATTTATCACGCCGAGTTTCATTACAGTGTAACACTTAAAGCAAACATCGCTTGAAAAACCAACCTCGGACAAGCCAATCTGTTCTGTGTCTCCTTCACGAAACCACAAACTTGGGTCGCACAGCGGCCAGAATGCGTCACGTCATGTAGCATGACTCAACGGGCGAGAGACCATCAACAATGTGGCTAAATCTGTGAGCGAAGATGAGATTCAAACAGTGAGCATGTAAAATGTGAGAGAAAGTGTTGTACATCAGTAAGATGCGCCAAACGACACTGCATGTCTTTCGTTTCTAGTGTGGATTTAAGATGGAAATGTTAGACAGGCTGTCGTCATTCTTCACGTCTGTTGAAACGATTGAAACATTCATCCCAAATGTTTCTCAGGGTCTCATGCCGTTGGTCACTAGGCAGATGTTTTGGTGTTGGTCTGTTTGTGCAGTGTTGTGTGAATGTATTCTGCTGCTCGGGCTGTAGAAGAACCTTTTTTGGGCGCTTTCTTGTGTTCATCTTGCCAGAATTTGTACCCAGTGGACTCTAAACAGTTTCATCATCACTGCGGGACTGAGTCACACTGCTACTCACACTCACACACAGAGAGAGAGAGAGAGAGAGAGAGAGAGAGAGAGAGAGAGAGAGAGAGAGAGAGAGAGAGAGAGAGAGAGAGAGAGAGAGAGAGAGAGAAAGAGATTGTGCGTGTAGTACACATCTCACAGAACAAAACATTCAACAGCAGGGAATTAAAAGTAAATGTTAAAACAGAAAGACGTCTTAGCCCCAAAAGCTTTTTGGCCTGTTGTGTGTTATTGAAAAAACATGACAGTTGTCTGCTAACCGATGGCTTGTACTTGAGATTAGTTTTGCAACCCTCTCTGTCAGAATAAACCTGCTCAAAGCTCCTCAGATTGATTTAAGCGTGCACAAGCCCCTCACGTGTTGCTTAAAACGACTGGTTAGTCTTCATAACCCGTGCTTTATTAGCTAATGCTATCTAACTATTTAAAATGGATTCGATTACAAATCGACCACTTTTCTATTTCTGGATAAATGAAACATGACATCTAAAACCCAAAGTTGAACCGCAAAAGAGACTTAAGTGTTCTGACATTTTTGAAGTTTCCTCTCATAAAGATGCCGCGGTCGAGATCCCTCTCACAGGTGCCGTTCTGGAACATTCTGACATCAGTCACGTGGAGTTACCGAACATTTTCCGATCTTTTCCATTATGAGGTTTATCTGACTTCGAGAGATTTAAGTCATCAGAGTGTTTTTCAAGGGTTTGTGTGTGTCACCACTGTAAGTCATCTCTCTCTCTCTCTCTCTGTCTCTCGCTCTCTCTCTCTTCTCCCTCCTTTCAAAAAGACGGGTCGACGGATGGAAAGTGGAGATGAATCCTATTTTCCCCCACTCACCCGAAAGATATATAGTTTCCTGTTTGAAGGCCAGTTGTAAATGTACTCGTGGATTTCTCTCATCTGTTTAATTTCCCCTCCGTCTGTTTCTTTTTTCTACATCTTTACATTTCCCGTTCCCCTTCCATTCCTTTTTTCTTATTTCTCTTCCTTTCTGTGACTTAAATAATTTTACCCATTTCGTTTTTGGAATTTACTCCCACACTTACATGTTTATTAAAAATTATATTATTATAATGATCATTTACATTATATAACAAAATACCTAAGTGGCAACTGCAAACTATGAACATGTTTCAAAAATGTCTTCTTTTTCAGTAAACTGTGTGTGTTGTTAAATGACATCTAATGTGAATATATATATATATATATATATATATATATTCATGGTATTTAAATCTGAACAATGTTTTATTGCGACTGGCCCGTTGTAGACAGTTTTACAACAATGTAAATGTTTTTTACCAGAGCATGACTGGGGGTCCTAATCCCGGACTGAAAGTCTCTTTGTTTAGCTTTCCAGTTATTACTCATTGGTTTAATTTGCTCTGATTTGTCGATGGTGTGTTGGCCGATTATGGTTTGAAATGTTCCACTGATGTTCATACCGGATCAGGGAACCTTAATGTCATACAAAACTGTGTACATTGTGTATAAAGCATCGTTGAAGGTTAAGTAAATACAGTTCAGCTTTGCAGACTTCATTTAGGTTGTGATATTATCAGATGAGATGTTTGTCTCTGGGTGTGTGCTTTGCTGGGGTTGGCATTTTCGGGTTTGCCTGCTTTGAAAATATGAGAAATCCAATTCTCATAATTTTTTTAAGGTGGAACCCCTAGGAAGACAGCGGACAGCTTCATGCTTAACTGAGACCTCCTTAAAAGGTCACTAGGTTCTAGTTTTTATACATCTTTGTTGCACAATAGAAATAAATGGCCCTTGCTCTTCTAGCTACTTTTAAATATGCCGCCAGCTAAGAAATATTAAGCAATCGCCCAGAATCATTGGAAAGGACTGATGGTAGGACGGGGAGAGAAATGAAGTTCTCAACATGGCAATATACTGGAAAGAGTTCATGAGTATTAGTGTTGGCCTTTGCTTCTGACTTCTGAATAAGAATGATGTGCCACTTCTTCTCCAACCTGTCAATCTTTCTTCTATTTGCTTAAATAAATTCAGTGTGATGTCTTTGGGCGTGATGGTCGAGATGCCTTGCTGAAAAATGACTGTTCTGAATGTTCTCTTGAAATAACATTCGCTTTAACATCTTTATGAGTCTTGTTTTAAGTATGGCAGCTTAACAGAGCTGGATCGAGCTAAGCAGTTATGCTTCACTAGAAGATTGCTTTACATCATACATAATAGCCATTATTATACTGGATGAAGTGATTTAATCATAGGAGACCCCAGAGATGACTGGTTACCTAGAGACAGCCGCTTACTGTGTTTTTAAATGTATTTTTTTTTATCACCAACCGGATGGTTTTTACTTTTGAATGTCTCTGTGTTTATTTACATTTAGTCATTTAGCAGACGCTTTTATCCAAAGCGCCTTACAGAGAGTTCAGGGAGCAATAAGCGATATGTCATACAGAATATGTCATACAATAAGCCGATTTAAGGCGCTGACACGTTTCACAGTTCTTTTTTCCCTTCAAAAGATGTTGTGACAAAACTATGGTCAGATGTTCTTAATACCGTGATAATGTCCGATAGTCACACTGTGGTACTGTGATACTCGAAGAAAACCATGATGGTGTTTAAAAGTATTTTATTTAGCACAACGTTTTTTTATTTCTTTGTTGTTTTTATTTTAACGCCATCCCACATGTTAAAAAACTGTTGTATACTAGTTATTATTGTAAATTGTTATATGCTAAAGTGCAGATGTCACCTGGATTGATATGAAATATTTTAAGGTAATTTACATTATTAATCTGTAATTAAATGGTTGTTTATACGGTTTTCTCCAGAGCTGCATCCTTCACACTCATTTATTTACATGGGTCTTGCCAAGCAACCGTCTAAACACTGACCCTCACCCCTCCCAGCAGAAACCCCCATCCATGTAGCCTATGCTGAGGACACATCTGAGTTCACACACACATCTGGACTGAGGCAAGTGAATGCCTTTGGGATGTCCAGGTGCAAGTGGTAGTTTGAAGTGAATGGAAGAGGGGAGATATACATATTGTGTGCGTTTGTGTCAAAGAGGGATTTCGTCTGAATGTCTGAGATGGGGAAACTATATAGTAATTATTATTCATGCTTTGATAAATTGAAGAGAGGAAATGCTCGCCCACACACTTTGAAACATCAATAACTTTTTCTGAACTCCAACGAATCATTGTTTCATCGACCCAAAACACTTCTTCGGCTCGATTTTAACAGAACCTGCTATATTTTGTGAAAACAACACAATTTCCAAATACCCATACATAGCCAGAACAGTTTGCTATTTTTTAAGTGTGATTGATTGTAAGGTCAGTAAAAGGCCGACTTTTACTGACTCTTTATTTATAGCCTATTTCAGGTGAGCCTCATCTTTGAACATGTTGTGAGCAAGAGCGTGGGAGAGAACGTGTCTTCACGCTCTGCTGCTTTCAAAAACCACCCATCACGTTTTTTTTCTCATTGCGTTTGCTCTCAATACAAAGCAAATGTTCCCTCCGTCTCTTCCTCTTCGGCTGTCGTTCGGGTTTCTCAGCACCCACACATCTCCTGCGTCCGAGTTTTGGATGGAGAGACGGCGCAGGAAGCTGGGCCCACGATGACATCACCACCACCGTGTTCCAGCTTGCATCTGGAAGCGCTCAAGTTTCAGAACAAGAGGGAGAGTATGAACCATCTTGGCACTTCTGCATCACCAGCGCGGAGACAGAAGTCCACAGAGAAATGGAGGGCTTAGGAAACTGGGCCATTGGACAGAATCAGGGTGTGAATTACGGGGGCGTTTGTTTAGACTCCCCCCCACGCCCCGTAGGAAGTCAAAACTAAATGTTTTACTTATTACAATTCTTATAGTACAATATTCAAAGCTGATTGGTGAATTGTGAAGTTCTGTGGTCTTTTGTGTTTAAATAATAAAGCTATACAGTTTTACAATTGTAACTGTAGTTTCACATTGACATTAGTCAACCCCTACAAATGTACCATTGTCTAAGCAATGTTTAACTAAGATACTTGGTATAAAAGTGGAAATATAAATAATAATCAATCTGCCATGTTTACTATACTCTTGCTTTCATAAAGGTTAAATATGCTAGGTGATAGACAACATTCGTGTTTCGTGGGTGGGAACTGTGACAGCTGGCTGGAGGAAATCCTGCTTCCAGTGAACACATTTTCCCCCTCACCTCCACACGAACACCTCTCCTGCTCCCATTTGGAAACTATTAACTCAAGACGACAACCAGCCGAATCTTCTCCGCTTTCATAAACAACACCATTTCAGATGACATTGCGCTCGCGTTGTTTAAATTATGTACCAGTACTGATCGGTTTATGCCAAATTTTTTCGTCTGACAGCATCACTGTGAATGTAATGTTTCTTCTTCACAGTAACTGTGAGTAGTAGGGTTCGTATGGGGACCAGGAGACTGCAGCGCCTCTGCTGGCCGTTAGGGGGCAGGTCGCCCTCAAAGCCCATATAGGAGTCACGTGACTTCAACTTTAGAAGTCATTAAATGAAATCATCCTCACACATGCAGCATCTCTCTCTCTCTCTCTCTCTCTCTCTCTCTCTTTCTCTCTCTCTCTCTCTCTTTCTCTCTCTCTTTCTCTCTCTCTTTCTCTCATTTTCAATTTAAGTGTGCTTTATTGGCATGACAAAATGTACATTCGTATTGGCAAAGCATTTGCAGGCCGTGTACAAATAGTGCAAGTATACAAGCGAAAAGAAAGATAATTATATTAATAAAATAAAGTGTGATGTATGTAGTGCAACTTAAAGTGGTTTATAATATACAAACTAAAAATATATATATTATTTCAAAACTTTATGACTTTTTCATAAATCATAAAGTCGATAACCGTACAGCACCAGCTCCCACTTCTACACTGGAAACGTTTTTGCTGTAGTTATGCATCTAGTTGCCAGTAACTTACTGTAGATTTAAACTGATCTAATTTATTGGCAACAGTTTGTTCAAAGATAAATGAAAAGTCATTATCTTTACAGAAAGATTCGTTGAAAGAAAGTCATACAGGTTTGAAATGGTGAGTAAATTCATTTGTATTTTGGGGTGAACTATCACTTTAAAGATGCAAATATGCATGGTAAAAGAGCATTGTAAAAAATCTGTAAACGGAAATATACAGTTTTTTCTGTAGAAATGATAGGATACAGGGATATATATTAAATAGTTTTCCCCATTTTTCTTGTAAATGTTTTCTCTTGTTCTGTCATTTGATAGTTTTTGACCGTATTTCAAAAATAAACTGTACAAAAAGAAATCTTGTTATAAAAAAATAGAAACTTTGCCAGCAATAAACTGTAAAATAACGGGTTTTCCTGATAATTTCTTGTAAATTTGCGGTCTTCTGTAATTTTAGGTTTTTGACCGATTTCAAATACATAAAACATTGGTAAAACAAACAGTACAGTTTTGTTGTTTTGACATTTAACGTGGAAAATCGGTAAAAGATTCTCTAAAATATTGTTTTGACAGTGAGCTTAAAGTGTAGAAATGTAAAATATACATTACAAACATAAGTTTAGCACTTGTGGACCGTACACAGTTACATATTTGTAATTATATTACAAACAATATAGAATTTGTGATTATACAGCATATTAATACCAACACATTCGTCTTCTCTCCAATGCGGCTGTAAGAAGAGAAAAACACAAATTAGAGAAGAAACCACACATGTGTAACATACTGTGTAAACAGTTCTTTTTCCTAATGTCTTTTCTCTCTTTATCTTTCCTCAACTCTCTCCAAATCCTCACGTCTCTGGATGAACAATTCCATTCGTGGTTCATTGTTTTTTCCTCAAAGGCAAACACACAAATGCACACCCACTCTTTCTGTAGTCTGGGGAGAGATGGTGATATGATTTGCTTGACCCACAGGATGAGATGGAAAGAATTTACCACAGCTGGTCAACACGTTAAGAGAAGCAGAAAAGAAAGGAGGGAGAAACAGAGGGAGTGTAAGACACAGAAACGGCTGAGGGGGGTGTTGCTTATTTGTGTCATTTTTTCCACATTCCTGTTTCGTGACCAATCCAACTGTCTGACCCACACGTTTTGACTCTCCGTCTGTTTCTCGCTCCAGGGGGTGTCCGTCATGGCAACTCTGAGGGGCAGATCCAATCCATGTGCCCACAAAGGCCTCCTGTCTCCAAGCAGGGATTCCCCTGTGTCTTTTCTCCTGTGTTCCACATATACACAAGTTCTGCTGTTTTCAGGTGGTTGGCAGCGAGGTCTAGAACATTTGTGTTATTTCCAGTCAAGCTTCTTGCCGTATGTTATAGGTCATGCAGATGACTGTGGTCCATTTCTAGTACATGCACATGGCTCACAAATGTTGCAAATAGTTGCTTTGTTCTTAACAAACACAATTAATGCACATTTGTAAACATCCTGTGGTGTAGGATCCCATACTATAAATATGGCCGGCGATTTTGTTTATTAACACGTGTTTCTCGATTGATAAAGCATTGCAATAACAGTGCCAAGGTCATGGGTTCGAATCCCAGAGAACACACATACTCACAAAATGGACATCTTGAACGCACTGTAACTTTGGATAGAAGCTCAATTCTAACATGGAGGTTAATATTACAGTTCATGCAGTTTGTTGACGTTTTGCTTCTCTGTGGTTCCACATCACGTTTTAAGCTCCATGTTTTCAACTTTTAAACTTGAGTATTATCCCGTACAAGACCGGCAAATCATAATGCAAAAACATTTCCATCACGAATCCTTCGAATCTCTCGATACGTTCCTTTTCTTTCATTTTGCACGTTAATCACTGGAACAGAGAAACAGGAGAACTGTTGGAGGTAGGAGAGGCTGGTAGGGGGAGGCTGGAAGTCTGTGTCCCAGGGCACAATCCCTCTGTCTGGAATGACTCAACAGGAAAACATCCCTGCTCAGAGCTCCACATCATCAGCCCCCCTCAACTTTCACGGGTGATTTCTGAGAGGTCAGTGTGTATGTGTGTGTCTATATGTGTGTGTTTGTTAGTGTTTAGAAAAGAAGCTTTCTGGAAAAAGAATTACCACTGTCATCCATCACCATTAAACAAAACACACACACAAACCGCTCCATTCGGTGAGAGGAACACACACTAGACACACTAACCCAGAGAAACCCACTGGAAATACTTCTGAAGTCCCTCAGCATTTAATAATTTTGTTACTTAAAACAACTCATCTTTAAGCATTAAAATAGCATAAGTAAATGTTTTTTTCCTGAATATGCAAACCGGTACCCTCCTCCATTCAGTGGTGTGAGCCCGGACCATAGATTATAAGTACATAGATATGAGCAGCGCATGCTTGTGCTGAGAAGCAAAGCTGAAAAAGCAGCGAGTATTTCAGTGCCGAGTCTCTGCGCCATCCTTAATATCTATGGCTCAAATCTGTTAATGTGATTGGTGACAGGGTTATGATGTCATAAACAGAAGCTTTCAAACTGCATTTTGGTAAACTGCATTTTATGGATAAAAATATTCTGTAATGGTTTAAAATGATGCATTTGGAGATGGTTTATCTTAAAACACCACATATACATATAAACTAAATTAGTCTTTGAGTCTTGATTTTCACCACCGGGGGACTTTAATATGGTCGACATCTCTCCGAGACAGCAAGGAGAGGAAAATAGATAATGTCTCCTGCTATTCTGAATTGTCACTTAAGATTCCCAAAACATGAAACGTTTCTCTTTATTATTTCATAATTATTAGAAAATGTGATGATGTATATTCTTTATTGCTTCTGTATGTTAACAACCGTCTCATGTATTTCTCACTTCTTTTACAGAGTTTTAGAGGCATAATGGGGAAGACCTATCTGAGAATTCTCGTTTTCTCCGAGCAATGAAAGTTCTTTGTTTACTTTCATCCAGCTTAATAAACCAATAGAAGAGTTGGACCACGTTCTTATTGTTCTATATGTTCTATACTGTATGTTCCGATGTTTGAGGGTAAATCAGAACATATGCAGACGTTCACACATCAACTAAGATGTTACGTACATGCACACCCACTTTTCTCCACAATCTCATTCGCTTCAGAATCTCTCTCTTTCTCGATCTCTCTTTTTCGCTTTTAGGACTCGCTTAATAATGGAAAAAATGTCGGAGAATATTTTCCAGCTTTCGAAACCCCAAAGCACTCAGTGATTTTATGGAGTGAGTCAGGCTGTCTGCTGAGGGAGAGAGAGAGAGAGACCACAAATAAAGAAGAAATGTAAAAATGACAAAAAGGGCCGCTTGTCTTTATACAGTAGGAGGAACTGTGAAATAGTCTGTCGTTTCGTTTGCTCACTCTATCCATAGTTTGACTCTCTCGTTCCATTGAAGTCGAATGTTTCTGTTTCTCGCTGCATGGGCCTCTTCCTCTACAGAGCTGGATGTTCTCCATGGGTTTCTTGGCTCCTCTAGTTCAATATTCTGAGGATTGATTCAGGGAATGAAAGAACGAGAGAGAGTACCACAGTACAGTGAGGAAACACCGTGGAAATGTTATATACACCATGATACCGTTATCATCATTTTCATACCATAGTCACACATAGCCAGACAGTATACACCATGTCTATAAAACATTCCCAGTTTTCTTTGTTTGGAACTTTTTTGATATTAAATAAAAATGTTTTTATCATGCGTTGGATTTTTCCATTTTTAATTGTTACCAGAAACAGAAGAGATACGTTATTCTAAAACAATACATGAACCATAGAAAACAAGGTATTATTTCAATAACAATTTTATTGGAAGTTAAAGGTTTTTAACTGTAAAAATAATTGCACGATTATGATTACTTTCTGTGTAAAAAGAGGAGATTTGATGACGAAGAAATCAACCTTTTCAAGAGATGGATGGGGATCACCCCTGTCATTTTAAAAACGGTTTGGAGTTTTCAAGATTATGAGACATTTAGTCAATTAGTAGAAAAGAGTTATTGTTCATGTTTTTCTTACAGTATTATGAATGTTGAACATTTGTAAAATTCTCTGCTTTCTGTCTCTTTCTGTCTTGAAATTGTCTGTTTGGTGGTTCTCACTGCAAGGAAAGTTTACTGAATCCTTTACTGATCCTCATAAATCTGGATTAATGTCACACCTCTTGACGTTCAAATGACACACACGTCCCCAGACCAAGATTTTTGAAAGACAACAGTGTTATTTGTGTTTACAGGTCGTAACACAGATGACATTCAGAACCAACCAGCTTCTCATTCTGACAGTGTGTCAGTGTTTAATGAGAGCTGACAGTGGCCATTACAAAAGCCAGAAGCCGCACCGCGGTCCAAACGGACAGAAGATTACAGGTTTGGACCACAAGCGCTGTGAAGTTTCTTCAGCACAAGTTGGTTTATGGTAAAGAGCAGTGAGATGTAGAGTTGCTCTCTGAACATATTCTTTCACTTCAGTTTAAGTCTTTTTGTGTACAGTTTTTTATTCGAGTTGATGTTTAAGCCACACTTTACCTTGAAAGCAAACGAATAAAATAAGGAATTTGGATTTTGACGAAATTTATGCAAACTATGTTCACTTCAGTTTAAGGTGATTTGTGTACGTTGTAAGCGTGTTTTTTATTTGATTTGATTTAAGTCACGCTTTACCTTGACACCAAAAACTAAAATGAGAAATCGCGACAGTTTTGCAAAATATAATTTCGATTTTCATTAATTTCAGTGTGAAATGGAATGCGAAAGATTTACTTCTCAACTTATTGATGAACTCAGTTTCTGAACATAAAGCTCAGAATCAGAGAGATTCACATTTGAGCAGTGCAGGAAATGTAAATTGTATCGTAACATTTTCTGTCAGACTCTAATCCGCTTTCCTGTTCTCCTCTGATCCTCCTCTTATTCGTCTTTGCTGTCTGTCTAGCTCTCCATTTCTCTCCGTTTTTAAACTAGTTTCCGTTTGTCTGTGGAAAAAGAGTTGGAAATACTTAATAATTCCACCAAAATGTCTTTACATTCTCACCAGAAGAGGGGGGGTCCAATCCCGCCCATTCCCCCTTTCTGATGGTGTAATCCCTCTCTCTCTCTCAAAAGAAACTGCAGCCCCCTCAGAGGAGTCCCATCCGAACCAAATCCAAACCGATGCTGTTTGTTAAACATGCAAATATTTCACTTAAGCCCCTGACACAGATTCTACGCCACGTGATGCGTTTTTGATGCGTCATTTTCAACCACTGCCTGTCTTAAAACTATAATTTTCTTGTTATTTCAGCTGTCCGTTTTTAATAAGCCTCCCTCGCACTGTGATTGGCTGTCGTGTGCGGCTCAGGTGTGTTCGAGTTGGTTCTGTTAATGTAATGCTCCAGGTGAAATAGCAGAGCTCCGGTCATGCTTAAAGTTCAAAGCCACACACACACACACACACACACACACACGCAAGAAGAAATAAAAACCCAAACCAAGCTGTAAAACAGAAAATATTGGGTGATAAATACACATATGGAGAAAAGAATTTGAAAAAAGGAAAAGAACGTTGAAAAGAAAGAATGTAGATGCAGTTGGTTCTCCATGCGTCCCCCACCCTCCTGCCGGACCGTGCAGTGAGCTCAGATGATGTCAGAGAGAGAGCACATATGTTTCTGCTGTTACAGCAACAGTATGGAGGGAAAGAAAAGAAGAAAGCAGGGAGAGGAGAAATAGAGTTATCAGAGAAAGGAGGGGACGACAGATCTGCTGGGCGGATTCTGTTCCTAATAGGCCACGCCCTCCGTAGTAAGCCACGCCCTTGTCTCTCACCGCTTTGGATGTGATAGGAAGGTTCCTTGTTCTCTGTTCTGTGTCACTACAATACATTGAAGTGAATATGCAACACCGTATAATGAACAGAACTTGCTAAAATGATTTTGTGCGGAGATTAAAGTCACAGCACACCTGCACACAGTGATGATGTCAACTGCCCATCATCCCATGAGAATGTCTCAGATGCGTGGTCTTCTCAGGACGGCCGGTCGTGGAGCAGCTGGTTTTTATGGTGCAGATTTATGACTGTTCATGGTTTTAATGATTTGGGTGTTTGCTGTGATAATGATTTGAAGTTTGGTGACTGTTCTCTAATGTCATGATTCACCGCAAGGAAACGTCGCATAACGCTTTACATGTTAGACAATAATTAGTAACACTAGTCCTCATTTTTGGGCTGATCAGACGTCTGAAGACTCAATCTGTTTCAGTTAATTGTTTTATACTGGATATAGTATCTTATAAACGTAATTGTCATCAGACTCTCACTACACGGTTATCGTGGCCAAGAGACGTTGCGGTGAAAATATGATCACGGTATCTAAAGATTTTTATAAAATAAACAATCCTCTCGGTCAAATCCATCTTTAATTTGGTTGATTTTCCTTTTTCTCTTTTTTTGGCATCTGAGTTGCACTCAGAATAGGAAGTGTGAGACCAAGGGAGATACTTTGTAACTATTGTGGCTCTTAAGGCAAAAGTTTAACCAATGCTGAGTTATTTATGATATTATCATGTGTGTAAAATTAACACAATATTGATCGTTACGGTTATAAACATCAAGGTCATTGTCAATTAAGGCATATTGTGAAACCCCTAATTTGTGCCAACAAGTTATTTTGTTCATCACGTAACTCTTTTTTATGTTTATGTTATGCGTGTGTACGTTATATACACTATATATTCGCTTAATAGGACTAGGTGTTATAATCTAGTTTTATTAAGCGAAATGCGTATAAACATGTATATAACGTACACACTACGTTTATTATACATAAGATACAATGACACTGTACGGTAGTATATATAAGATACATATGTATATCCTTCAGGTTTGTGCACACTATGTTCATAGAAAGTTAGATTGCAAGAAAAATATATAATCTTTTGGTAGCTCTAAAATATAGCTTGGAGTTTAGAGACCCACAGGCTTAAAGAAAAAGGGACTTAAGAATAATGTAAGTTCTGTCATCATTGAATCACCCTCATCTTCTTCAAAACGTGTATGAATTCCTATTCACATTTAGAGACTAATATGAAACAAGCTGTTATAGAGTTTTTTGTTGACCTTGTAAACAACATCAATTTAATTTCTTAGAAGGATAGTTCACACAAAAAGTAGAATCCTGTCATCACTTTTTCAATCAAAACCATTATATGGCACACAAAAGAAGATATTTTGAGAAATGTATCAGTGGTTTTGTGTCCATACAATGAAAGTCAATTCTGGCCTGAGAGTGAGTAAATGATGAAAGAATTTTCATTTTGGGCATGATATCTCTTCAAAGCTGGTGGACCCCCTTGGACCACCAACAAACAAGCTACGTGTTTCAAATAAACTTTGACCACACTAGACTGGTATGACCTGGATTTTCCGAGCAGTGATTGCTGATGTGTTTTTTTGGCCAGTACATTAAACATAACAGATGGGGGTCTCCGTAACTGGCCTCAAATGGCTCATGGTGGAGCTGTGTCATGGGGCTCTATGAGTCTTTGTGGGTTTAACATTGACCGAGTGGTTTTCTATCGTGGGAGAGAAACACAAAAAGCAAATCTCTATTAACAAAACATACAAATTAGGGTGGGGGCCAAGGTTGGCGTCACACAAATATTCACACACCCACATGCCTCCCATCAATGTGTATTGTATCGTAAACCAACACAAACACACACACGGAAATCCTATCGGCCATTTATGTAGATTTCTGGACTAAGCATTGTTACATTTTATTATTTCAATCTAACAATGTTGGTGTCTGACTCGTCTGTGTCCTGCTCTTTGTGTCTGTGTCATCCTCTCTATCACCAAAATCAACATTAAGTGTTATTTGTAACTTTCCAAATGTGATGTTTTCACAAGAAAATAGGAGCAACAAGAGACATAGGCTATAGTTGATATTAAAGAGATCTCATCTTATAAAGTACCACAGGACAACTGGAGATTGTCCTCACACCTTTCGTGTGGTGCGTAAGAGAAGATTCCAGAACAAATTTCCGGTCCCCCAAATTCAGCAAAAATGATTTCTCTCTCTCTTGGAGTAAATTCCTTTTCTCCACTGTCCAGCTCTGCCCTGCTTGTCTTTGTGAGAATAACGTATTGAAATGTGCGTCTCTTTGTGTGTGTTTAGGATTTTTGGTGTGCTTGTTTCTTCATGATGTGTTCATTCAGTGGGAAGAGAAATCCTGAGTGTGTGTGTGTGTGTGTGTGTTCAGAGTATCGAATGTGTTCACAATTTCCGAGTGCGAGTTGCCAAAATTTAACAAGACATTTACCATGCATCATACCACACGCTACCTAACCAACATTCATTACATTACACTATCAAAGCGAGAGAGGGACATGTTTACAGACAACAATCCAGCTATCTATCTTTTCTTGTCAGTCTGTCTGACTTCATCAGAGTGTTTTTAATACTGTGGGAGAGCATGAACGTCGGTCATGAGTTTTATATGTTCTTACTTCATTTCATAAACTCATTCGATCCTCTGAGGACCATTTTTGAAATCCATATCCAGAATGAAGCCATGCGTATCTAGGTAGATGTTTCTTCAGCAGGATGATGGAAGTGTTTCTGAAGAACACAGAGATCATCTGAAGGACACATGTGCAATGTCGGTGTGTTTTCCACAGCGTGTTCCCTGCTCCCACTACTTTTTTGTTTAGTACTGATTGAAACATTATGAATCCATTTTGTTTTTAAGGTGACCTGCATCCAGAAAACAAGGTCATACGGGCTTGGAACGGCATGAAGGTGAGTAAATGATGACATCATTTTCAGATTAAGGACTCAACGAAGTCCATATAAATGCACAAATACAAGCCTGTATAGAAAGGTTTTTTTCTGAAGCTTTGGATTTGGAAAGAATGCAAATGAGGCAGCACTGAGGGCTCATGGGTAATAGGTAGGAAAGGATTGGCTCAACTGAAGGATATTGGGGTTCTGTGAGTCACCGATAATAATTACACTTTCTTCCAAACAGCATGTGCTCATCTGACCGCAATTCCGAGCGCACGCTCTGGAAGACTTGAGCAGAGCCGTTTAAGTCGGTATGTAATTCGAAATAATTTTCTTTGATTGCTGTTTGTAGGACAATCTGCATTTGTTTATTCTCAAAAGAGAGCTTGAGATTATGACCTTAAAGAAAAAAGTGAAGCATGCACAATTCATTCAAAACAGCACACATTCTGAATGTTTCATTCAACAGCATTTCAAAAATAAATTGAAACTTTTTGGAACCTTCAGAGGATCTAAAGCCGTGGTCCTTGAATGTAACGGAATGAAATAATGCTGACTCAGTCAATGTGTGGCTTTGCCTGGTACCGGTACGTCTCCCTTGAGGTCCAGACGCCACAACGGAAAGAATTCCTCACTGTTGAAAAGGAAGCGTGTCACCACCGAATCACGTCTGGAGAAATCTCTCACGCCCCCCCCAATGCACTTCATGATGGATTTTCTGTTGAATGTGCACAAAACTTATTCTAATTGGCAATGGAGAGGATCTCATGGCTGGAATCACTTTCCTTGCACATGAACTCAATGTACTGTACTCGAGAGGAACTAAATGTTTCTGCTTCCAATATGTTCCAGGTTTTTTTTAAGGACAGTAGACAGTTTGAGGCTTTTGTGTCTGATACACGTAAGTTCGTGGGTCATAAAATTACTTTTAAGTTGTCTTTGTAAATTTAGATAAGAATACACCATAATGTCCACCGATAACTAAAAATGTATAAACATCACCTGTGGATTTCTTGGATTTCCGGTCTTTGTTGAAAAAGAGTGACATTTTCATCTACACATTTGTTAGATACTTATTTTTCAAAGTTTTTGTATATTGCGCTCCTTTAATAATTGAGCTACAGGAACAGGCGCCAGTGACATCATCAACATCGCAGTACACGGAACATGTGATGGTGCTTTTTCTGTAGCTTGATTCAAAACTGTGATGTTTGGCATGTGAACATTTGACATGAAAGCAGGGAAAACCGTCGCCTATAATGTTAATTAAACACATCTCGCTGTCTGGCACTCCACCCTGTGTGTTTGTTGTGGTTAAAATACCTCACACTGACCTGAGAACAGTTGTCATGGTTCAGTCCTAATGTAAGTGGTTTGATAAAGCTGATCGGGGGTCAGATCTCAGGCGAAGGTTGTCGGTAGTTATGTGCGGCTGCCGTAAGTGTGTTTAGTAGGCCAGATCTGTTGTGGAGGAAGAGGTGGCTTTCACATGGACATTTAAGTAATGAGAGGCATTTAAAGAACATGTATGAAGATTCCCAGGAAAAGCGATCACTTTAGGGTATATTTAAATGTTAGAATTACACAAACAACTCAAATGAGAGGAAAACAAGACACAGTTAATGACATGACCGGGTGTTTAATTACGAACTGCTTTATTATGTCTTCATGTGGAGTGCGATGTGGGTTTATTCAGGGATGAAAAGAGTTTCTCAGAATGTTTGGTGTACATTCGATTCAAATGAATGTATGCAGCACTTTTTTTACAATATCGCAATGTTTTAAAGCAGCTCAACAAGAAAATAAACGAATCACAAAAAAGTATAAATACAGACAAGTATAAACATTTCTAGATGACTGTGGTCATTTCCAGTCCAGCGTCTGTTGGATTTCTACTAAATCAAACCTCAGGAGTGACATAAACTCATCCAACAGCAATGTGAAAGACGGACAGCATGACAAGACACATGGAAATAAGACGAAAATTAAACTAATAATTGCATAAAATATATTTTTTAACTTTTCCAAAAAACAAATATTACTATTGTATTGCTTAAAAGTGAATAAGAGCTTGTGTTCTTTACAGTATTTGAGGTCTACAAAATACAGAGCACCTTTTCTGTTCATCTCTAGTTTCTTTTCTGCAAATAAATGCAAACAGAAACTTTGAAAATGTTTATTTGAAACTTTATTAGCACTTCACAGAACGAAACAACTATAATCATTTTACCTGAACACATACCTACATGCTATTAAATAGCAAATAAAAAAAATGAAAATAATTGAAATGGTCTCTTCATTTTTTTCTAAGGCTGTGCGGGACATGAGAATTTAGCAAACTGTATTGTCCTGATAGAAAGATTGTAGACTAAACTACTTTTTTTTTACTTTTCTAAGATAGCCTACTCTTAAACCTTAAATCTCAACATTGTCAATAAGTTGAGAAAACTAAAAGAATTCGAGGTGAGCAAATCTTTTGAGCTACGATGTTCCCAATTTTAAGTAAGCAGAACTATCGTAGTAGTTTTGAGCTTGTTGTACTCGTGCATATTAATTCCTTTTAATTTTTAAAATGTATTAAGGTAACTTTTTTATTATTAAATAGTTAAATAAAGGCAACAATTATAAAACAGCCGTCACCAAGATGGCAGCTATGGCACCTCCCACAACCTAAGCATAAGCACCGCTCTTCTGAACGAAGTCAAAAACACAACAAGCTCTTCTCAATATCCAAGATGAATGAACATTCATCATTAACAAGGCTTCTTCCTTTCTAAAAACTCATAAAATAACACTTCATTTCAAAACCTACTCTCCTAATGCAGTCTCACTCAAAGCATGCTGGGAACGGAAATGTATTCTCAACAAATTGTCTTGAATTAACTTGTTTAAATGAAGTCAAACTAGCTCAAAAGTAAGAATTAGTTACATGAACTCAAAATATTTAATTTAGTAAAATTGTGGAAAATATTTTTCTACTTTAGACTTTAACTATTTAATTACTCTAAAGATTCAGGTTTACAGCTGAGCTGCACATCTTCATGTCAAGAGCTAAACTTGGTAGCAGCACGTGTTGGATTTATTAGCTCTCTTATGAAACTAAATTCATGACTAAAAACATGAAAACAATGTCTCATGGACATATGAAACTAAAATGAAAGATTTATCTCCCTTCTTTAAAGAAGTGTTAGAGATTTCTGCAGACATGATATGAAAGTGACACGTGTTAGCGAGCATGACATTTCTTACTCTGTTCTCCGATAAAGCCACAGGTCGACTGACTCAACATTATTTCATTCAGATGCTTTCCGTGACCAGAGGAAATTATATACAGTGGCTTTTGGATCCTCTAAAGGATGTGAATTTTTGACTCAAAATTAAAGCAGATTTATAGCATTTTAAGTCATTTTATTTTAATTTAATAAATTTGTTTCATTCATTTGATTTCATTTTCCAGAGTTATCCTGTGCCGGGTGGTGACCGGGCGTCTTTCCCTTGGTTTCCAAACCAGTGCTGTAGGCCTTATGAGATATTTAATTCCACAGCTCCAAACACACAGACAGTCAGACAGTTAGAGTGAACATACCAGGTGACAGCTGACAGTTTTCTCTGCTTTTATGATGCCAAACATTACAGTTTTACATCATGTGTTCTATGTTGACCATAGATGATGGTGTCTCACTTAAACACAGGTGGTCTTTCCAACATTCGGCATGACGTGGCACGGCGACCCACCTCATGCACCATAAAACCACTTTTACTAAGTCTGGGGTCTTCATTACATTATATGTTTATTTTATATAATTGAAAAAACTTTTTCTAATGTTCATTCATTCATTTATTTATTTACAGGAGATGCAAAGATTTAAACTAAAATACGTTCACAATGATGTGAAATCAGGCTTCCAGCTATAAATGTTCATATGCTGTACATGTTTAAGACTTTATTCTGACTGGTCTTTAGGGAATGGTTTCGATCATTTACCAGTGACATATATCTGGAACTGAATTTAGATGAAGCAGTTCTGCACTTGGGGTGAATTCAGCTCACATGGTCTCATCCAAACACGCTTTAGATTCCCTCCGTGATTGATAACATTAAGCAGATATCAAAGGAGTCGCTGCGGAGGATGACACGCACGGTTTCCACATGCAGATGGAGAGAGAGGCACTTCATAGTTTTATAGAAACTAACATGTTACCTATCACTGTCTCAATTTCTCTAAAAAGATCATGTGAAGTGTTTCGAATAAGAGACGTTTGCCTGTTTTGCCCTTGTCTGTACGTGTTTGAACAGCCTCGTTGGGTCCAAATCAAATTCTCGGATCATGTTTGCAAGATGGAAAATGTGTGAAAACCTTGATCCAGATTCAAGGGTTTAACTCTGTAATTATTAATCTGATTGACTTGATAATGTTGATGTGAATATTCTGGGGTTTATGGAGCAGGGTTAATATGAAACACTGATGGATGGAGACCTGAGGGAAAAAGTGAGGCTGAGCCAATATGTCCATCACCGTTATTTTTTCTGTTCTTTTGGCACTTCTCTTTTATTCACAGAGTACATGGCACAGGTGAGGATGACAAAGTTATGATACATTTTTTTTTTGTGTACTGTTTATGCGTGTACAGAGGTAGTCAAGATTTCTAAAGGCCAGGTTAATATCCTGTGGGTTTGTCTTGTGCTTCCCAAATCGTCTTTTGTAACCAAAAGGTTAAAAAATATTTCTATTTGTCTTTCGGATATGTAACTGGATAGTTTTCACACATGTTGATTGATAGTTCCATAGTTGCTTTATCAAGAGACTTCAAACGATTCAGAGATGAAAGTTAATGGCTTGGTGAAAAAGGATTCACTGCAGATTTGCCATCTTTTCACACGGGCCCCATGGCGTAACACGTCTTGCAGAACAAGCTCTATTTAAACTTCTAAAATCCTCCCGACTGGTATTCCTCTTCTGGATATTCATTAGATAAAGTAGTACTTTCACCCTCAGAAAAGCATTTTGTGTACTTCTGCAAAAGCAAACACGGCAGACAAAAGCAGATAAGTAAAATCCCAGCTGAAGATCTCTGCAAAAGTATCCAAATGTTGGCAGCTGGATCGAATCCAGTGATGAATGCTGTTTACATTTATGAGTTGTGTACAGCACTGGCTTTTGGCCATGTTTAATAACTGTCTTCTTCTTACTAATTGAAAAGTGCTTGAGAGATGTGCACATGTTTGCTGAGATCGCTCCGGGATGAAGAGAGTACACTGGCAGAAAATAAAGAAATAAATGTTTGCACTTTTGCAGTCTCTATACCCCTTCCATGTTTTCATGATTACTTTGTTTTCTTCTCTTTCGAAACATCTGTTATTAAACCACAAAATCAGTAAAATGCACTTCTTTATATCCACCAATCAGATTGCAGAATTTATCCAGTGAATGATCACGATGGGGCTATTTTAAACTATTTTACAGCAGGTTTGTGTGTTCCGCATATTTTATTGGTGTTTATAATTTTTTTCATTTGTATTATTTATTTGTATTTTCAAAACATTTTGCTGAATTGATGAGTGCATCTATGAGGTATTAAAGTTTATAAATTAATGTTTTAATGAATACAATTTTTAGAAAGAAATTTGCTTGAAATAAATCAGTAGTGTTCTAGGGTTAGGGTCTCAACGACATATCATAAATAAACATACGAACAAGATCATTGGAAAAAGGCATTCGCACGAATGAGCCCCCTTGTAAAATCGGTATGAGTTCCTATCAGATTGTGTTGATATATATGTACACATATGAAGAATGTCGCGTATGAAAATACGTTAGACTGAAAGTCGTGCTGACCGACACGAAAAAGGGGGAAATTTGTGTCCATGAACACAAGTGAATAGATATCAGTTTATGACAATGTCACAAATTCCCTTGAGACTATGTTGAGTGAGTAAACGTAACAATTTCATCGACAAGAGCATCAAGTTTCGGGAGATCCCGTTCCTTAAACTTATTAGAGTTGTTAATGTCCCAGTTCACTGCCATTTATCCATTTTTATGTCAGGTGTTCCGAAGACGTTTTTGTTGACTGAATGATGTGTTCTCAAGTATGCGACCGTTCAACCCACCAGACACGCTGTACATTTAACCTTTACAGCCATAAAACAATGTATATTCCCTTCCACGCTGCACTGTCTATTTACTCAACAAGTGTTTGATTTTCTTAATATCTGCTTTGAGGTGGTACTTGCGGTGTCTTATTTTGGGACTTCAGCGTTTGTGTGTGTTTGAAGGGCTGTTCGGGAGTAGCTGCCCCCCGCTGGCTCAGGGACACCTCTGCACAAAAGAAGCTGCATTCTTCAAATTCCCTGCGAGGTAACCTGAGGTGGAGTGAGACATCACCCCCTATTTAACATGTGTAACGTTGAGGCATAAACTCCACAGCGATGTACAATTTGATGTCACCTTTCTGATGTCACTCTCGTAAAGTCAACATTGGAAAGTAATGGACTTCTTTAGAACGCATCTAAACTTTTTGCTATTCACCATTGCCATAATTTACCGGTAAATGTTTTTATTGTGTTTCATATGTAACAAGGACCGAATTCTCATCCCGTTTACATTCGGCCCCGTGTCAAAAGGTCATCACCTCGATGGCCTTCTCTGCCTCAGCTGCCACGTGTGTCAGGAGGTCCAGAATCATTTCAGCCTTAGAATAGTTTCCAAAATGTAATTTTAGGATGTACTCGGAATAACCATTGGCTCTAATGCACGGCACTGTTTCGTTTTTACCGTTCATTGGCTGGGTAGACAGGGCAAGTTGAATTGTTCAGCATCTTGTGCTAACCGCTTTACATTGGCTCTGTATTAAAAAGAGAAAGAAAACGATTAAACAGGCGAATAGTACTTTTTTAACATTGGAATCACAATGTCTTTGATGATGATCAGATGTCTCTGTTTGATGTCCCTAAAATAGTGTTTTGTCTATTCTTAGAAAAGAAAACCAAGCCACAATGAACTGACAGCAGAAGACATCAAAAGATCCCTCCCTCCTCTCGCTCTGACCAATCAGACGCCGCGCGTTCTCTTCTCTCCTCTCCGATTGGATGCTCGCCTCGTGACTGACAGCCCTTCTGAATGAAGTTTTTCCCATTTTGGCTCCGCGAAGTTTCAGTGACGGGGGCATCGCCTCAGCTGGAGAGAGATTGAGAGAGAGAGAGAGAGAGAGAGAGAGAGAGAGAGAGAGAGAGAGAGAGAGAGAGAGAGAGAGAGAGAGAGAAGCAGCGCACCGAAGGAAAAGCATAGTCGGGAAAGACTGGAGAGAGGGTGCCCCATCCATCTATCCCTTCATTTATCCCCCCATCCTTGATTCACTTATGGCTGCATGAGAAGCGCTGTCCCTCCACGCTCCTCTCTCTCGCTTCCTTTCCGTGGGACTTTTGGGTTACTGCTTGTGTCCTGATAGACAGCGCTTGTCAGAGCCTAAGTATAACCGAGCTCGAGCGATCCACGCGCGGTGTGGACGGGTGGTCATGGATACACCTATCAGATGGAAAGTAAAGAGGAGGCTTAAGGAGGTGCGGCTGTCGCTACTGATAGCATTTCTGATGTTTGTCACCTCCAGAGCCAGCGCAGGTAAGCGGCCGTCAGATGTTATCCAACTGTTACTTTGTATCGCTTGGTCGGCGCATCAAACGCGGGCGGCGCACAACGGGGAGTGCGCGAGAATGCTGCGCGGTGTCTGTCCGGTGTCCCAGGACTGGGGATGGAGTGAGATGTTAAACATTTGTTTGCGCATACACCGCATCGGTACGATACGGAATAACGGCATTCTCGTGCAGCGCAATGGGAAGAAACTGAATTTGCCAACTCTGATCCCATTCGATGTAAAGCTCGTTCAAGCTCAACTATTGTTGTGTAGATCACCATAAAGACTCTCTTGTGGGGTTCAGAATTTGATCTTTTTACATTGCTTTTTTAGATCAGCACATTCTTTTACGAGAACTCGGTACAGAAGGTTCTCGAGGGGCATCAGCATCCCTTTTGAGCAGCCCCGACGTGGGAGTTGTGAGAGCATCAGGGGTGACTCGGACGACTCGAGGCTTGTGTATGAGTTGTTTTGAAGTGTTTGTGATGCTCTTTCTAAGAGATCTGTCAGAAAGAAGGTTTTCTCCAGCAGGCGCTCGTTGACTGCAGAACGTAATTGGAAAAATATGCAGGACGCAGATGAGAAACACAAGAGCATCACACCAGTCTTTAAGTATTTGGATTGGTGGTTAAATGATAAGAATAACAGATAAATGTTAATTCCTCTTCATGAAGAGTCGGGAGTCCTGTAGTGGGCTTTAATGAAGAACATCAGTGGATCGGGGTGGAGTCGCCACACATTCTCTACATCAGAGATGCTTGGGGTTAAACTTGTCATTATGCTCTCAACCAATTATCAAAACCTCAGTATTTTGTGCATATAAAGTAGGGATACAGTATTCAGTATACCTTATGCATACTATATACTTTTTAGGGTTGCAGTGCACTGGTTGTTTGGTGTTCCATCATTTTATTGTTCCCTGGTTTGTAAGTGTGAGGCGTGTAGTCATTAATGTGAAGCTTTAGGTTCAGTTCAATTATCACAGAGCTCAAGCAGACAGGATATAATCTCTCATCTTCTTTTTCGATTCTCCAGCCTGTCCCAGGGAGTATACCCCTTCTCTCTCTCTCCCTCCCTCTTTCCCTCCCTCTCTCTCCAGGCTGAAGGGAGGGCGAGGGGTGTGTTGGATATTCTGCTCCGTGTGTAATTAGTTTCATGTCTGGTCTGGCCGTTTAGAATTATTTATCGGTTTTATTAATAGCAAGGTTCGCAAATGTTTTGTAAGAACTTAAATATAAATATATTTCTTTGGTCTTAACTTTTAACAATTTAGTCTTTTATAAGAACTAAAAGGATGAGGTTGCTAAGTCTCTGGTCTTGTAGAAAACTATCTAAAGGTGCTAAAAGCTAAAAACTATTGACTACCATAGTAGGAAACGGAACTGCTATGGTAGTCAACGGTGCCCCAGAACTGTTTGGTTTCCAAAATCTTAAAATCTTATGTTGTGTTCAACAGAACAAAGAAATGTTTACAGGTTTAAAAAACTTGAGGTCGAGTAAATGATGACATCATTTTTGAGGGAACTTTCTTTTTCTCCATTGCTTTTTTCTTAATGAGGATGTTGAAGGGTTAATGCCACATCTGTTTATTTGATCTCCAAAGAACTACTTAGGACCTGACTCTAGACCTCAGACCAGGGGTCTCCGACGTTTTTAAGCGAGGGCTACCAGATAAAATCAACTGGAGGTCTACTTGTTTATAAATTACTTTCAAACATGAACATGTGATGCATTATTTTTCTCACATATTTTTGCACTTAAATCATTTAAACATTGGCTTATAATACATTTTCATGACGATGTAGCACTTGGTTGATCGGTACAGTCACAGATTCGTCCAATTACCTGAGCCTTATTATTTAGCCCTGTGTTTGGCGGGCACCTTACAGAGTGGCCACTAGGTGCCCGCGGGCACCACGTTGGAGACCACTGAACCATAAAATAATCATTTATTGTGATCACATCTGTTAAGCTGTGAACTGTATCTGATCAATACATGCTTACACTTACTCAGAATAAGTCAAGGCCAAAACAATTAAAGTGATGTATTCTTTAATGGTGTTTAATATAAAACATCTGTTACTAAGATCATTACAGTACTTTTAATCTGGACTAATGCTTATTATATAAGTTATTTGGTTTCCTACATACAACTTCACAAAGAATGCTTTGCACGAGTCTCAAATACAGCTGTGATCCCTACGCATTTTTGTTCCGAATGCTTCCTCGGTCACGTGTTTTGTAGTAATGCAGAAAGATGGTGTGTTTGATTCACGGACGAGCTTGCAAAATTTCAAGGGTAAACTTTAGAGAGCTATGAATCCAATTAAGGCGTTTAATAGTTAAAAAGTTGTTCCTTCTTTGTTTAAAAAAATACCACAAAAACACTCTACAAAGCTATGCCAAACCAACAGGTGGCGATATAACTCTTACCCTAAGTTGCCTTGGCCAATGAGAAACCTGGAATCTGACGGCAAACAATGGAGATAGCAGAACGCTTTCCTATATCATACGTCAAATCTTCAGTTTCACCGTCTACACGACAACACTGAACCCGGTGTTTCTAAAAATCTTTCCCCTGGCAGGAGTTTAAAAAAAAGTTTGGTTTCACTGACCGAGTACCGCATTCGGACGAACGGCCAAACCGCATAGAAAAAACTGCGGTTTTGAAAATAACCGTGTTCGTGTGGTCAGCAGCTTTCACTGTTTCCATGTGCTCTAACGATGATGTAATGCAGTAGGCGGAGCAAAGCTGAATTTACTGCAAAGTTCGGTACAGAGTAGTGCATTCTGGGATATGGTTGTTACAGATTAGACAGAAGCTTGTAAAGTAAAACAGCCGACGGGGGTCCGGCTACACTTCCTGTGCAGGGTTATTCCCCTTTATTACTCAGACCAGTGCTGTTTTATGAGTTTTTTACAAACACTTTCTGTGGTCCGTCCACACTCATTCAGGCTGTTGGGTGTGCTTGACTCCTGGGAGTGTATGGATTCTTTTTAACAAATGGCATGTTGTATAGTTTATTGCCCATGTGTGTTTTCTCTGTTTTTCGTTTGTCTTGTTGTTATCATGGACATACCTAAACACAGTCGTGGAGTCAAACTTTCAGATCCTTGGAGCCTTTCAAAAATGTTTCCCTTGTAATGAGAACAAGCTGTATGTCTTTTCTGAATTGCTTTTCATCCAGAGTTTGATTCAGTGTCGTTTCGAAGTAGAAGAATATCAAAAGTTATGCGGAAATCAGATTCGTGTTGCCTTTGGCTCAGCAGGTCCCATTACCTGGAGACGCGCTATTTAAAAAAGGTTCACCTTTAAATCCAACAGGAATAGAATGAAGGGTTTCCCTTTCCGATCGGACCGAATCACCTACTTATCTCTCTTATGAATTTAAGCATGCAAGATTTAGATGAGTGTAAAAGTGATTTGGGTGTACAACTTTTTGTTGATTTTGTAGTATGCATTCAGAAGTAGTATGCAAAATTATGATTATTGAGTCCCAAATAATATTACACTAAACATGATGCTTAGTCCACTAATATATTATATCTCCTAAATGAAATGATTAAATACTGCCAAACTGCAAGGACTTTGATGGTCCCTGATGCACATGATGTCATTTCACAACAGTGTAGTATGTTGCAACACTGCCATACTTGCTTACTTCACAAGGAAAAGTTTATACCTTTCCATTGCCAACACAATATGTGTCTAATAAAAATATGCAACTGAGATTCAATCTCGGTAAGGGTAGCCAGAAAATCAAATATATTTCTAACAGTGAATCATATACAATGCATGCAGAACAAGAATGTCAGTATAGATGCTAGTTCAACAATTACCGTGTCAGCAGTTGTGAATTGATGGGTGTTACGTAACATCAGACCAACGCTCAGCACTATTACTGCCCTCAACGTGTAGGAGGTCCAGTGTTATACATTTTGTACTGCATTTAACACCACTGTGTTTAGCCAAGGGTTTCTTTCTTTCGGTTTGTGCGGTTTGGAGTTTATAGCGTGTGTTTTTGAGTTGCATTGTTTAATGATTTTAAAGTGCTTTATGTCTCCTTCCAATCTCAAATCCCACAACTGGGAGGGTGATGGTTGGTCTTTAAGGAGTCAATTCACACTCTATAAAAATAAAAACAAGACGTTGTCTCTTTCAGACATGTTGACCCAACCACCTTGCCACAAAAAAAGCAGAAGTTAAGTTTACTGTAGTAGTAGCTCGGTTGCTCTGGATTGGTTTTGTAGTACGAGCGAGAAAATGAATCGATCCTTTGAAGTTTGATTATTTGAGTGATTCAGTTGAATCAGTCAGCAGAGAAATGGGCAGTTTGTTTTAAATCACTGAACTGTAAAATCTTTAAGCAACAAATCTAAATGTTTAACCTTGACAAACATTTGACAAACTATAATAAAACAATTCATAGTTGACAACAACTATGCGTACTTTCTGAAAATAAATGAGTGAATCACTTTTATGATTCAGTTCATTGATTAAATGATTAAATTATTGAGCAATGAATATTTTAAGTTATGTAGCTGATTGAAATGAATCATCCATGGACGAAGTTTGATGATTCAAAGGGAAAGTGAAAAATCGAGGAGAGTTATTGTAGCCAATGACAGCAGATCAACAGGAGATGAGGTCAGAGCGTCAGAGGTTATAGGTCAAATACTGTGGGTGGTGACCTTCAGATTATGACCACCCCAGTGGTTTACAGTGCTATACAGCTGTTCTTGAGAATGACAGGTTTGCAATGACACAAGGGTGTGTAAATGTAAAAAGATTTTGGGTGACTTTAAGAACAATTCTTTGGTGGTTACTAGGGTGTTGCTAGGCGCTTGCTAGCTGTAGTGTGTTGTTGTAGAGGGCAGATGTTTTTTAGGGGGGATTACACCTGGTCTTGATACAGCCCACCACCCCTGCAGCTCAAATACAGCGCATTGTTTCTGCCATGCATGCGTGTGTGCGTGTTTAGATCTCTGGTTCTCAGAGCTTTAGAGTTGAAGATTTTGAGTATTGCATTTCTGTCTGCTCTGCTCTGTATGAATAGACTCTTTCATGGCGCTTTTAAACGGACGCCATGTTTGAGCTTTGCTAAGGCTTTGTTGTGATTAATTGGGGGGGGGTCAGAGTGTGTGCGTGTGTGTGTGTCTGGCCTCTCTCAAGTTCCGAGCACCCCTGCAATGACTCGAGATTCCCCTGGGCTTTCAAGAACCCCACACATGTGCAGAGACTTCCTCTAGAATAACATTCCCTACATACCTGTACTAGCGCTGCACACTTAGTATCTGTGGACTACACATCAGATCCAGACGACCTCAAAGCATCATGGGATAGCTGTGTTTTTGGAACGAATAGCCACAAATGGAGCAACAGTGATGTTTTAGTTAATTTCTTTTTGGTTTTGAGAATGAGAAGTCAGAGAGAGAAATAAAGAGAGAGTTGTGTTCTCACATCTGGAAGCTATAGCCGTCATTGTGATGTCTGCTGATCCTAGAGAAAAAGAGGGAGAAAATAGGGGGAAAAAGGAAAAATACGTTCCAGATGTTTTTCCTCCCCTCGCTGTGGAACAGCAGAGGAATAAAATACTGTTTCATTAAGAAAGAAGAAAAATACACGGTCCTCGCAGAGAAACGTGAGAGAGTTTTGGTTTGAACTTATAAAAAAGTGGTCCAAATGTTATCGTACAGTTTGAACGGCTTTTGTTTTATTTGTGTGTGTGTGTGTGTGTGTGTGTATGCTTGTTTGTGTCAGATTATCAGACCTGAGAGATGCTTCAGGGTCTCAAATGCATGTTTCGCATTACGTGATGATATGTCGGTAGATTGCAGAGAGCCTGCAGTGTTGTTGTGTGTTGTTGTTGCTCACAAGTGGCCGTAACATTTAAATGCGAATACAATTTATTAATATCTTGAATATTTTTTTTGGGTGAGTGTGGAAGAGAGAGTGTGCATTTGGTGACCTTTCTTGTGACCTCTGATCTTATATACCACATTCATGACCCTGAGCCAAAGCTTTATGGGTCTTCCAGGGGTTTATGACCAACACACACTTCTTGCACTTTTTAGGAAGGGGCGATACTGATTACTGATGTATCTTTTCATCTCATGGAAGAAGAGATGTTTCTTTGTCTGATACAGTACAACGATGAAACACATCTATTCTCATGATGTTCGCAGCAGAGTCTGAAACACTCTTCCAAACTCTGACATCCCGACCCGAAATGAGGCGAATTTCTTCTCACACGCACCATGGAAACCAAAGATTCCTCCAAAATAGTAACATATTGTTATATAAAGTTCATAGTAAAGTTAAAAGCGATATTATAAAGTGAAAAATATGGGATCTCTGTTTAAGAACACTGTAAGAAACGTTCACAATCTGCCATTCGCATTTGGAAAGCAGCACAATTTTATTGCACTTTAGTTCTGGGATTTTGGCAGAAGCTCCCGTACCGTGGTAAAGGTCAGTACATGAAAGCTTCTAGTGTAAAGACTGCTCGAGTCTTCAGAAGGTTTTCATTATCCTGTGGACGAGGCCTTTAGTTGCTCTAGGAATGGACCATTTGAGCAGCATGTTAATGGTTGCGTGCTTGTCTCTCTCATATATGGATCAAATGTATGAAAATCCCTTTATAGGTTTCAACAAGTAACTATAAATGACATCCGCACCCATTTGACCCTGCACACCTGGTAATGCAAACGCAGTCATGTGTCTAATATCTGTATGGATACCTGCAGTTTTTTGGGGATGACAGACACGTGGAGTCGGTAATGAGCGATTAATAATTGTTCAAGGAATATTGAGGAGATGTTTAAGAGAACCCACAGGTCCAGACATGAGCGAGAACTTTAGGATTCTGGAGCGGTGTGTGGAAAGCTAACATTCCTTCCACTGGCCTCATACAGAGAATATAAAATAGTTCTCTCTCTCTCTCTCTCTCTCTCTCTCTCTCTGCAGTAGCACATTATGAACTAGCCGCAAAAGCCACAGAAACGTTCATCTTTCTCCAGAAGGAATTCAACAGAATCTACACACACACTTCAATCAGACTTATAGGGCAGAACAGAAGCTTTTTGTTTCAGAACTGTAATGATATGGATACGGATATATTGTGTCACATGTAATATTTGGCTTTAACTAATGAAACACGGACAATATTATTGATGTATGAACTGTTTTACGATTTGTGATTTTACAGGGAAACTTCTGTACTGTAATATTCTGTCATCATTTACTGTCATCACCTTCGAGTTGTTCCAAATGTGTACACATTGTGATGAACACAGAGAAAGATTTTTGGAATAATGCTTATAACCAAACAGATCTTACACCCACTGACTACCATAGTAGGAAAAAAACAATGGTAGCCCAGAACTGTTTGCTGTCCTACATTCTTCAAAATGTATTCTTTTTCCTACTATGGGAGTCAATGGGTGTTGAGATCTGTTTGGTTATAAGCATTATTCCTGTGTTCATCAAACAAAGAAATGTATACACTTTATAACAACTCGAAGGTGAGTAAATGATGACAGAATTTTCATTTTTAATGAAGTGCATATGTGATTTAAACAAAAAATGTGTTGTATCTAAAATCATTAGATCTTTATATTAGATTTTAGTCATATAATATGGCATTTTCATTGAAATTTTTTCCTATTTTCTTTTTGGACATGCACCATGCTTAATACCACTTTACTCTTTCAAGTACCTTAGCTATGTAAGGACTGGACCATGGTACACAAATATGGTAATTATTTCAATCCTAACCGTGGTCTCTTTTAAAGTACAAAATTTGATCATTTGATTCTTTCACTGCACCAAGCTGCTATTTGATGGAAATAGCCTATAGTTTTATTTTGCTTACTTGTATTTTGTGTTTGAAAGAGAGGGGCGTCTGTTTTGTAGTAATGATCACTGATCTGATAGAGGGGAGATTTAAACTGCAATTGTGCCATTGCTGTTGAAATTGGATGTTTTTGTCCTCAAATGTGTGTGCGATCGAGTTTGTGGTACAGCACCAATGAGTCAACGTTTCCAACTCCCATGCTGAACTCCAGCCAGCTTTGCAGTTGCTAAATGTGAGCTGTTAAACACTGACAAAACCTCCACAAACACATACACTTTTATACAGCTTTATTTTTGCTTTATTAGACTATTAAATGTGTGTGAATGTGTACATTGTGCTGTTTTCGCTGAATCAGTTGGACGTCAAGTGCTGCTCTGTGGAAACCGGTGCACACTATCGTCTTACCAAACCACCAGGCCGCCACACAAAACCATACCATTAAACGGTACTTCAAAGAAGCCACAAGAGGAGAGAGAGAAAGAGACTGAGAAAGATAAAAATAGGTTTAAAAGTCTTGGTGAAGAAAGATAGCCTAGCAAACTAAGGCCACAAAAATCAAAAGAAACCGCACGGAATCATTCAGCACCTGGTTGGGATACCTGCTTTTGAGCCCGTTTGCCCTGTGAACCCTGCCCTCCTATTACTAGTGTTTCTGTCCAGGTCAAATGTCGAATCGTGGACAGTGACCTACTGCACGTCTTTATATGTACTTACACCGCTATCTTACCCACAGGGCACTCCGTATGATTGGCTGCTGTTGGTTAAAAACCTGTCAATCACTCGGGTTGATCTATCATTAAAATGTCAGTGTGGGCTTCAGTGCCGCCCCCAGACACGGGTCACGTCTAGAAATGACATACTGAGCTGCTGTTTGCGGTGCCTGCCGGGGCAAGCGCCGCCATTACTGTCGCTCTCTAATGACCACCTAGTAACATCCTAACAACCATAATTTCAATCAAAGCAGTACACTGACATCATTATTTTGCATTTTCTGTTTAAATAACTTTCTTAAGTCTATCGTCATCTGTGTGTGTGTTAGAGAACCAGGGTACTAAAGACAACAAAAGATTGTGTCAGTACTTGAGGAAACAGATTTACAACACACACACGCATACAGACACACACATGCAGTGTCACCCTCTGGCTTTAAACAGAAAAATGCCTTTGATGATGGATGTATTTCAGAAAATAGTCTTTTAACTTTCGCCTTATGCATGGAAGTCTCTGCCCACTATCTCTCTCACTTTCTCTAACTCTTTCCATTGATTCACAGTGCTTGCATTTTCCACATCAAATGCCGCTGTTAAGCTGTCATTTTCTTTCTGTTTACCTTCAAGTGTACAGTTAGATTCTCATTTCTCCATCATTACAGTCTGATGTGGTTTTAAAAAGTGACTGATGGTAATGCAAGCATGTTTTGATACATTAAACATTCTAGATCTTCCTCTAAAACTTCTTTAGCTGGAAGTATGTCTTTGGTTGAAATTCATTCCACAAAATTGCTGTGTAAACATTAGACATTTTGATTCAGTTCAGATGTGCTGTGGTTAAAGATGTACTGTTGTGTGGTACAGACATTTGGGTCCTGAATGTTGCATTGTGGGAAATGGAGTTTAACAGCTGTGTGTTAGCGAATTAAAACATGTTCACACAAAGGATGAAGTTAATTTTTTTTTATAAAAATAGCTACACGACAACTGTAATGATAAGGCTTAGATAGGTTATTTTGTTAAAGTGACTACATGCTCCCAGAGCAAAATGTTATTGCTCAGAGGTTGCTCTTTCATAGCTCATGAGGTTTGATAGTGATTCAACTTAGTCTTGGATGTTCCTACTATACTTTCTTTAGGAGAAATAAAACTAGAAACAATTGAGGCATTTTTTAAAATAAATATAGAGTATTGATGTGGACAATTAAGGTAGTTGTATGTAGACAAAAGACTTAAAGTGACAGTTCCCCCCCCAAGAAAAATCACCCCGGGTTGTTCCCCTGTAAATTTGTATAAATGTATTTGTTCTGTTGAACACAAAAGAAGATATTTCGAAGAATGTAGGAAAGCAAACAGTTATATGTTAGTCAATGGTGGCCAAGAACTGTTTCCAAATATCTATCTCTGTGTTCATCAGAACAACACTTTTATACAGATTTGGAACAACTCGAGGGTGAGTAAATGATAACAGAAATGTCATATTTGGGTGAACTGTCCATTTATGTAAACATTCCCAGTTGCTTTTTTTTAATTCAATTACACGTTAAAGAGAAATAATAAAGACACTCAATTATGATTTTTCGTTCTAATGAACTTTCATTTAAATTCGGATGTGTGAGTTATACTATTCTGTCAGTTGACAGATGCATTGTGGGATATTAAATGCTGTAAACATGTAGTTTCATTTCCTATGTTGTTAATGTACTTCAGGTTAGAAAGTGTTGTGTTGGTAAATGTAGTCGGACAAATGGCAAAGGTCCATAAAAGCTGTGTCTGATTTTGTGCTTTTGTATGTCGCTGTGTGTGTTAGAGGAACAACAGACAGAAGTTTGGACATGTTTTGAGCGTTGAGTCAATTTTTCCACTTCACCGAATGAGAGACACAGAATTATCTGTGCAGTGTTTGTGAGAAAGAGGAATCCCTTTGGACAGGCAGGTTAGGAAAAGGACACTCGCTTTACACATATTGGCAATGTGCGAGTTGGATTAGGTGTGCTACAAAACGAATGAAGTATTATGCCTGTTTCTGCTATATGAATGCGTGTGTGTATCTTATCGTGTCCGTTTCCTGTTGTGTGAAAAGAATAAGAATATCATTGCTGCTTTGGATTTTATAATGGGAAAGAAAAAAGCGAGAGAGAGAATGTGTCAGCTCTCTTTCCTTTTTCTGTCATTCACCTTCCTGTGTATGTGTGTGTGTGTGTGTTTGTATCTGGGTTTGTATGTGTTTCCCAGAAACACACGGGGCGGGGGCTGGTTGTCACATCAGATAGCAGTTACAAAACTAGACCCGGCCAACTTTCGGAAGATCCAAAGTTTCCAGCATGCACATTGACAGTATGCACTAAAAGATGGATGACCTTTGTGACCCCTCAGAGCTGAAAACTCAGCCGGCCTCTGCTGAACCTGAGCATTATTTATATAGTCTTGACACTACCCTACAGTGATTGGTCGTGAAGGGAATCATGTGATAATTTCCTCGCAGAGAGGTCAACCGTAAGCGTGAGTTGGTAATTCTGATTTACTCACCGAATGAACTAATGCTGGTGTGTGTGTGCACATATTTCTGAGGTAACTCTAGATGTGACATCACATTTGCTCTAGTAAATGAAACGTTTTCATGCTCTCTCAGTATGCTCTTGGCTGCCAATAGCTATTTTATATAAAGGGGGAGGAGCCACACAGTATGTCCCGCCCTAACTTCCTGTTTTTGTGGAAGTTACATTCAATTCAACTTTTTATTCTATCCATTTGTCCATTTGTAAGAAGTGTGTGTGTGAAGCATGTTTTGTATTTCGTGCTCACTGCTTGTGTGGTAGTGTTTACTTAGTTTAGTTTATTTAGTGTTTTGGATGTGGTTGTTTTGATGCTATTTTTGTGTTTATGTTTGGGACTGTGTGTGCCTTTTGTTGTCAGTGTGTTATTATAAGCTGGCATTAAAACCTAGTGTTTTAGAGAGAGATAGAGAGTTGTCATTATATCCGTTGGAAGCTTGGTTCAGAGGTTATTGTTTGTTTCTGTGTTTTTTAAGTGCAAACATTTGGATTATTTTACAGAAATCACAAAATAAGGGAAAAAGTTAAACGTTATAGGTGTTATGCAAACACACCTGAGCTGTGGCCTGTTTGCGGAAGGAAATGCTGTGGTTAAGGTACATGAGCACAGGCAACATTTCTGTTCCTCCGGGACGCCTCTTTAACAGAGTAAACACACACACACCGAGTACAAACAGTCGTGGAGAGTTAGTAAAAGGTGAACCTCAGTTTACCCGAACAGGTCTTTGCGAGTCGAAGCTCATGTGTGTGGTTTCGTGTGTTACATGACATTTCAAAGAATGTTGAGGGATTCCACTTAACCAGAGCTGTAAATAGATCAAATGAAAACTTAAGAGTGAAAATATTTACACACACACACACACACACACCTGGACAGGTAACAGTGAGGACACATGCACAGTTGCACACACATGATCTGACACATAAACTAGAGAAAAGAAACACTGTGAGCAACATGAAAAGAGTTTGGGTGAGTATGATGATTCATGTTGAAAGAAGAGTGCACTTTACTGAACCTTTATTTTTAGGAAGGAAGAATTTTTAGAGTATTGGTGTTGTGCTGTCTAAAATCTAATGGGTGTTTTTTAAAACAGTTTGAAGTGTGTTACTGGGTCAAACCGGGTTTGCAGACCTTTGTGTTTTCCTTTTAGTTTTGCCTTGGCACAAAAACCATTTGTCGTTTTTCTTAAACAGCCTTGAGAAAACGCCTTACCTCAAAAACGTGCAATTATACCACATATTAAAGGAACAGTTCACCCAAAAAGAGATAATTCTGTGTTCATTTACTCGCCCTCGAGATGTTCTAAATCTGTATACATTTCTTTGTTTCGTTGAACATAGAGAAGGATATTTTGAAGATGTTTGTAACCGAACAATTCATGGATCCAATTGACTACCATAGTAGGAAAAATGATAAAGTTAGTCAAAAGTGCCCCAGAACTTTTTGCTTTCAACAGTACAAAGACATTTATAAAGCTATGGTGGCCAAGAACTGTTTGGTTACAAGCATTCTTACAAATATCTTTCTCTGTCTTCATCAGAGAACAAAGAAATTCTACATATTTGACAATGTGAGGGTGAGTAAATGATGACAGAATTTTAATTGACAAATAATTTAATTTCTGTATCCGGCATGATTGTCTCCTAAGTTCAGCTTCGCTTTTCTGTCACAAGCATTTGCCTAAAGATGACGATATGAACACAAGATTGCAGTGGATGAATGTTTTTTTAATGTTTGTTCAGATGGTCCCGCTCACGGTATCATCAGACTGTAAAAGCGTGTCATTTTAAGACCTAAAAATAAGAGCCCTCAGAGCTCTCACATTTGGCATATCTTTAATATTAAACCATAACGGCTTGTTTTTTTTTGACAAACTTCACTGCTACTCTGATAAGGATTGGCCCATAACTTTGGCTAACCAGAGTATCTCAGTGTGGTTCTAAATGCTCATCGATCGGATGGACTGATGCCTCTTTCTGGCTTTGGAGGTCACTTCATGCCGTCTCGTGCCAAAATCTTCATTAAACTAAAATAAAATTCAATTGTGTCATGACACATTTATGTCTTGAAGCAACATTTAAAAGTATGTTCCTGTTGCCTTTCTTTAGAAACAAATATTTGGACTGTTTAAAATGACAAATCTTTCGTTATTAATGCAATGACATTTGGACATTTTAAAGTATTTCCTTAGCGTCCAAATACTTTCTAGGGCCATTTTTTTAAACGCATCACAATTATTTCGCTGCACATTATTTCACCAATACGCTGCACATAAAGCAGTGATCTGTTTTAAACAGTTTTTCAGATACATTTCTCAACCGTTTTAAAGGTTGGTATCGGATCCAACATTCTTTTAGAGTTGATCTCAGCGAGTAGTATTGAAATGGCCAGACAGCGTTTATTATAAATATCTCATTGAAAAATGTAAACGTTTTGAGGCATCACATCAGACAGAGTAGTAATAAATAAACAGTGTCTGTCTCTTTGTCTGTCTCATTTTGTCTGTCTGTCTGGATCGTTGAAAGCCTGACACTCTGTCTTAAAGGGACAGTGCACCCAAAAGTAAAAATATCCATCTTTTTGTTACAAATTCATGGAATGGGAGTGCAGTGAAGAGGCATTGAGGTTCAATCTGACATTTTTGTCAAAAAACATATTCTTAATCTGGAACAGCGTAGTTACATTATGTGATGTTTTTTCGTCATGCTGTGTACATTTCGGGTGTTTTTTAGAGAACAAAAATGTTTAATCTATAAAGTCAAAAAACTTTGAAACTTGATATCTCACTGTATGTGTGTGTGTGTGTGGGCATTGAAAGCCAGTCACAAAGCAGATGCATTAACTGTGTGTGGTCTTCTCTGGGAATCTCCACTAAAGGGAGAGAAAAGGAAAGGATGGATTAAGTTATGTGTGTTTGTAAATGGCCTTTGTACGGAGTGTATTCTGTGTTCATATGGTCAGTTTAACTCAACTCTAAACACATTAAACACTTTGTTTTGTTTATTTTGCTGTGGTGGGTCACATCTATATTTGGAGCATGTAGTGGTGACTTTGCGGGGCTTTTAGTGTGCTAATGATACATGTATGGTTGACTGGGCACATGAAAAACTAGCAGATTATATACTGCATACTGGACAGTATACACTGTATACTACCTGCTCGTTTTGAATAATAGTGTCTGTAGTATGCAATGAAATGAAAGTTTTCCTCATTACCTGGTGCATGTTTAACTCGGTGAGCTTAAGCCCAACATAATCTATTGTATTGTGTACCAAAGCAGGTTTACACTTTCAGATTGGATCCTTAACGGTTTTATACAATTGGTCAATTGTGGTTTTATTTTAATTGTGTTCCTAAATAGCACAAAACTAATTTTGTCTCTCTTTCTGTTTACAGCTCAACCAGCCGATCTCTTAAAGGTTTTAGATTTTCACAGTTTACCAGAGGGTGTAACGAAAACTACAGGCTTCTGCGCACACAGGAAGTCATCGAAAGGGCCCGATGTCGCCTACAGAGTCACAAAAGAAGCACAGCTCAGCGCTCCAACTAAACAACTCTATCCCTGTGAGTACACAAACACACGCATACCACACACACACATTTCTGACGTGAAGAAGTCTCTATAATGCCCGTTCTTTCCCCATTGTCTTCCAACGCTGAATAGCGTTAGCACATTCTCATTTAGGCATCTGTAGTGAATTCAGGTTTACATGAATGCAAACCCACACAATTGAGCATCTACTGTATAGTCACACACAGGTGCACATTAGGATAATATAAATGTGTGTGTGTGTCCTGCTTTGTTTGTGTTTGGTCTGCCAGTTTATAAAGACACACATAGTCTCTCTTTACCATCTTTTCCATATGTCAATGTGTTTATCACTTTTCAGCACTTTGACCCTAAATACCCTTCATTTCTGCCTTATTGGCGTTAATGTCACTGTGCCCTGGATTCTGCATTTGGCAGGAGCGCTGAAAATCTCAAGAATTTGAGGGAAGGAGGGAGAGAGGAGCGGATGAGGAAAGAGATGCCCATCATGCAGAATAATCAGACTAAACTGAATTACAGTAAATTAAACAGAGACGGTCTCTTACCTCAGCCGACAGTAGCTCTGTTCCAAACTCCTGTGAGCTTCCTACCTAGACAGCATTTTTAGCTATTATATAGACAAAATTATTCCGACTTGTCAGATACATTAAAATGCAAAGGCAGCGTAACACGATAATGCAATCCCAGAATGCATCGTGATGAACTGAAAACACTCATCCAATGAAACCCAGACCATCTCATTTACAATTGATGTGATTGACTGATCAATCACTTAAGAGGTTCCAGTTTTGTTAGGATGCTGCCTGTATAGAAAGCAGACAGTGACCATATTCATCATTCTTTAACAGAATAGTGAGCTTGTTCTAACTTTTCTTAGTCTTTTGACTTATATTGGAGGGACTCGAATACTTATGTCCAAATATGTCTTCATAGCGGGGTTTTGTGTTGTTCAAATTAACACACACACTTGACTGGTTGGGAAACCTTGAGGAGTGAAAGCAAATGGAAGGAATGAATCACTCTGAACACAATGCATACATCTGTTCTTCATCTCTCTCTTCCACTCTTGCACCGTATATATTGTTCGTATATTTATAAATATATACATTTAGGTTTAGAAAAATCGATTTTGCATCCCAAATACACACACGGCGGGTGCACATATTTGCATGCTTTTATGACAGCATGCACTCGAGCTGACATGGACAAGCACTGTCAAAAACTTTTTGTAAACTCCTCCCCCTCTACTTTTCTCTCTTCCATTTTTATCCATACCCATAAGGCATTGTCTCCTGTTGAGCTGTGTCTCCATGGTTACAAAGAGGGTCATTGGTTGCTGGAGTTTGTATACATGGTAGAGAGCCAGACCTTCAGACATGATGAAAAACAGACCTGGGTTAAAATAACCTCCGCTTGTACCTCCACAGATGAGATTCTTTCAGACTATATATATATATATATATATAAGTATATATATATAAATTCACAATAAGATAGTTGAAAACAACCAAAGCAAAGATAATACAACTGTAAGAGTAAGAATAAAATCTGCAGGGTCCAACATTCATTCAAGTCTTCTGAATTACAGCTGAGTAATTCTGCTCACAAAGGGAAGGGTATGGAGCAGAGATGAGACCACAGATATGACTTGATTTCTGAATTCTTGTGTTTCATGTTACCCTGGTGATGGGCAGATCTCGTCTCCAGAGGGATGGGCCAAGGCTCTTACCCTTTGACCTCTAGACGGATTTCAGCTCTGTCTCTTTAACACACACATCCACATTCACAGGAAACAAGGACAAAAGCACAGAGAAAGTTTTGTTGGCATCTGCGTGTGTCTGTGTTCTGGCGAACCCTACACTGTGGAGACCAACTGTCACAAAGATACCAGCAATGGATAGCTTGTGGGGACAAAAAGCAGCTTTATAAAACAAACTAAATTATGTTTAACTGAAAAATTTAAATACAGAAAAGTATGAGGGTTAGTTTTAGGAGTTCGGGGACAGAATATACAGTACGTACAGTATAAAAATCATTACGTCTATGGAAAGTCCCAATAAAATGTGTGCTTGTGTATAAGTGAGAACAAAGCTGGTGTGAGTTTGTGAGTGTGACAAGAATATAACAAACCTTTCATCTCACTGGAAAATGTTGCGATTTTATGAGGTTTTGAAGGAAATCAAACGTTGTGAATCATATATAAATGTGTTTGATTGTGTTTTTCAGTTAAAAGCAAGCATGAAGGTTAACTCCAAACTCAACTGTAGGAATTTATACGAATTAGCCACCAATTCGCTAAAATGTTATGTAGTGAATGGTCATGAAATTGAGTGTTAAGCTAACACACACACACACACACACCAGAAAGAGTGAAAACAGGTGTGTCCGTGTAATGCATTGAGTTGTCTGAGAAGATTGATTAAATCAGAAATGAGATGGAGGAGAAATAATGAGAAAAACAGAAACTCTCCCTTCCTCTATGCTTCTTTCTACTCTCTTATGAAGCAATATTCTTCAACCCACTGTTAAAGGGACAGTTCACCCCCCACATAAAAACGTCTGACATCATTATTCACACTCGAGTTGTTTCAAAACTGTATAAATGTATTTGTTCTGATGAACACATAGAAATATATTTAAAAGAATTCTTGTTACCAACCAGTTCTTGGCCACCGTTGACTACCATAGTAGGAAAAATATCAATGGTGATCAAATGTGCTCCAGAACTGTTTGCTTTTACTAAATTCTTTTGTGTTCAACAGAATAAATAAATTTACCAGAAAAAATATCCTATATGCTGTGTAATTACTTCTATTGCTCTACATATCTGTTCTGTCAAACAGACAGACTTGAGTCATCTTTCGTCTGGTATTTAGCTTGTGTCAGATATTTTGCGACATTTATGCGCGTAGTGCTTAAATCGCTCCACATCTTATGAAATAGTCAAATCAAAACTGTTCAATTAATTTATTCAGCGTTCAAAACAGCAAAATATGTAATCGAAGACATGCACAATTGCAAGGAAGGTGAAGAATGGTGTCTCGATAAAACATCTGAAGTCTTTAACATATTCGTCCCACACCATGAGAACTGACCAAAAGCAGAGCAGGTTGTTGAGAATGTGTGTGGATTGAACACATGTACTGTATAGATGCTTTGTCTGCTTGTCTGGAAAACTTACTTCCTGTCTGACCAGTGCAGATTTTCCCAGAGGTCCTGGCGACAGGCATCTGTCTGGCACATGCGTGTGTCAGTTAGTAGTCATGTCTGTTTTTCTACTTTTAGAAAGGCACTGTTTTATTTCACCTCTTTCTCATTCTCTGTCGCTTCTGCTGACGGCTGCTTTTTAAAATTCGATTTATTTTCCTTTTGACTTTCAAGTCTTTTTCCCCCCAAAACAGTCTGAAGTTCCACAAAGATCTTTTGGAAATGAACATTAAGGGCGGATATAATCCAGTATTATAATAAATGTACAGTAGGCCACAAATCTCACATTTAACGCTTAAAGTAAGGAAAGTTGTAACTCTGAAGTAATGCCATATTTCTTTTGTGTTGCTAACATAAAAAGTCGTATTTGCTTGAAATGAAATGAAGTTTTCATATGTGGGTTAACTGTTCCTTTAAGAGCTCTCTCTCTTCCTATCTCGCTCTTTCGCTCTGTTTATTCTTTTCATTCTCTCTTCTAAATAAATTGGAGCAATAAAATGTCTCTTAGAAGGAACAGCTGTTTTCTTCATTACACTCTATTCTCTCTCTCTCTCTCTCTCTCTCTCTCTCTCTCTCTCTCTCTCTCTTTTTTTTTTCTCTTTCTAAAGAGCCTCAGTAGATCCAAGGCTCTTATCAACACATGCACGCACACATACACACACATGTCTAGTTTATTATATCTGTGGGGACTGTCCATAGGCGTAATGTTTTTTATACAGTACTGTATATTTTATCCCTTAACCCAACCCCTAAAACAAGAGATCATAGAAAGCTTTTTTAAATATTTAAATAAAATATTCTTCTGTACAAATGAAATGCATTTTTGCCCATAGGGACCTCATTTTTCGTCCCCAAGGTGACATGATTCCCCATGAGTTGGTGTGCTTTCAGGTTTAGGTCCCCACCGGGATATAAAAACAAGGCCACACAGAGAGACACACACACACAGAGAGATAGTAAGAGTTTCCCCAAGATGTGCCAAGTCCCCATCAGACGATCCAGCAGTTTTCCATTGTGCGCATATCCCTGTCAGATCTTTATCAATGTTACCTGACAGTATCTCTCTGTCTCCAGACGTGATGTCACACACTGTCTTTATGTAATATTTTACCATTCTGTGCACCCAAAACAGTAATGTTTTTCAACACTCCCTCCCTCTGTAGCATCCGTGTTCCCTGAGGATTTCTCAATCCTGGCGACGGTGAAGCCGAAAAAGGGCAGTCAGTCCTTCTTGCTGTCGGTTTATAATGAGCAGGGCATCCAGCAGCTCGGACTGGAGATGGGCCGTTCACCAGTCTTCCTGTACGAGGATCACATGGGTAAACCCGGCCCAGAGGACTACCCGCTCTTCAGAGGGATCAACCTGGCCGACGGAAAGTAAGCATTCGGTCGGATAAAGAGATCAGAGTTTTGTATTCCTGACCCGACAAATGTATGCCTTGTTGTGACTAGCTAGGAATTTGTCATTTAAAGAAATATTTTGTATCTTTGTATGATCTGATGTTGGAAGCTTTAGTGAGAAAAGTGTTTGGCATTCATTGTAGGCTTTGATGTGTCAGACTTAATCTGACATGCTGGTGCAAAGAGAAACACCTGCACAGGTGTGAAGACTAAAATGATTACTCTTGATATATGAAGGCTTTGTGTTCATGTGCCAGACGTGCTGTAGACAAATATAACAAACAGACTAACACGCCGGTAGAAAGACAGACAAATAGACATAGATGGGAAGACAGACAGTTAAATAGACACAGACAGACAGGTAGACAGCATGCATTGTGTCCACTTAAGAACAATAAGGCTTAAAGTAAAGGTTCTTGACTATTTAACTACCTTAGAACGTATTTTGGTTTCCCTAAAGAACATTTCAGCCAAAGTTGCTTTCTTGCCATTTCTATAGAACATTTTTCCAATACAAAGTTGCGCAAAAAGTTCTGTGGATGTTAAAGGGTCTGTATGGAACCGTGCAGCCTGATAAATAACTTTTTAAGAACCTTTACTGTCATTTCCAAGAGGTCATAAAGTCAATGTAAAGGTTTTATTTCTGTGCGTGACTCAGGTGGCACCGTGTGGCGATCAGCATTCACAAACAGAACATCACTCTCATTTTGGACTGTAAGAAAAAGATCACACGGACACTAGCCAGAAGCCCTCACCCCATCATCGACACCAAAGGGATCGTGGTCTTTGGAACGCGTATCCTGGACGAGGAGGTATTTGAGGTAAGGAAGAACTCCAGAATCTATTCCAGTCATCAAAAATATTTACTAGAACTTTCTTCTGAATCTTGTCCCCTCAGTCTCTCTTCAGACATTCCTGTTCTTTTGGCTCCTAAAATTGAGAACTTTGATACTTTTGTTTCTCCAAAAATTCTTTAGTTTAAATGAAAATGTGAGACTGTTCGTAGAATGAAAATAGTGTAGAGCTATAAATAAAATGTGGGTAGCATAGCTGAAATTATTTGGTTTTTGGTAGAATATGACTTTATCTTAGAGTTTTGATTTTGGTCATTTTGAGCACAGGATGAAACATTGTTGAGATAAAACTCCAGAGGAGATGAACGTGTTTTCCTTTTCTCTTAACTTTACCATCATTGCAGTCTTGGACAGATGATTGAGATATTAAAGAGATCTCATCAGTTTTTTTTATCTGAGGACCGGGATGTTGTTTGTCGATGATCTTTGTCTGGGGTCTGTGTACGCGTGTCTGTCGGCTGAATGTTAAAATGTTTTATTAACTGGCTGTGAATGTCAAGTGAAGATGTGAGAGTTTGTTTAACGTGTATGTTTACACCTAGTTGTGGTAATGTAGCACCAACTTAATTGTTGGGTTTGTCGGGTTACCCCGTGGCCCAAGAGTTTATAGACTGCGGTGTGTGTCTATTCAGGTTGACAGTAAAGGTTTGGTACATTAAAATGTGGCTTTGCTTTGGTCAGTAGTTTTGTTCTGAGCCATTCACGCTTCTTTTTACATCAAATTGAAATAAAAATGCAGAATAATCTCTTGTTTCAAGATGGCACTAGCTGAATATTTAAAATGATTATGACATATTGCTTAGTAGTTTTGCTGTATTGTGTGATTTAATGCGTCCAAATGAGACCAAGAGCTGCCCAGGAGACGTTCAGAAGGACTTTTGTTAATGCTTTCGTTTCCCCTAAGGGTTTGACCGCAGACGCAGAGATATCATGGAATGTTGACGTGTCTTCATGGTTTGGTCTACCTTTCTGTTTGAAGCTCAAGGGTTTGGAGAAAATGGAAAGAAGCGTGTATTTCTTTCCACAGAGTGAGACTGCAGGTTACCACAGAACCATAACCAAACGCCTGCTGCCTTCACACACACACACACACAGAAAACATATTTCATTTCAAGAGTCTGCCCGTGTCATTCTCTTAAAAGCACACATTTCTGGATGATGGATTTTGAAGATAAACAGTGACTTTTGTATAGTAAGAAAACAAGTCGAAGGGAATCGAAGAGAACGTTTTTATAAGAGAGACGAGTGTCATTTGCGTTGAAGTTTAAGGCTTCTACACGAATGGCTTAAATTATTGCTCATGCTTTGAACAAACCCGGACCTTCTCATTATTCAGTCATCCTTCCCTAAAATTAAGCATGGTTGTATTACAGTAAAAGAGAAGAAACCGTGTTTTTTGGACACATTGATTATAATTCGTTTTATCAAAGATTTACCACAGTTGTCATAGCTAACTATGGTTATTGTAGTGAGACCATATAGTAACTTGGTGGGTACTATGGTTTTATTACACATACCATAGTTAAACCACGGTTACAATAAGGTTAATGGTTTCTCACATGTCATTTGAATAGATATGTCATCACATCCATTTGAAAATCCGATAAGGTTCGAAGCTATCAGCGTGTTGCCATATCAAAATGTTTCACCTGGATCTACTTGTTATTAAATGGATATTTTTATAATAATAGAGAATTATTCCTATAGGTATTTAACTTCGGTATATAACTTGTCCTTGAATCACGTGACTTTGAAAGCTTTGCAGAAACATTTCTAAAGGATGTAACTCCTCAGAATACCGCAGCAACCGTTTAGCAACGTCCAGGCAACTTTTCACACTTTAGCATCACTATCCGTGCTAGGTGATATTAGTGACCCTCTCATATTTTTTTTTTGTTAATATCTACTTAGCAACAGTTGTTTCTTGAAATAAGTTGTGAAATAGTTTGCCAGTTCACAGATCATTAATAAAGCATTTTGATTCGAGATGACGACACAGACAGAGAGTAGACGAGGGGGGGAATCGGGTAAAGTTTTTGTGGAAAGTTCTTGTCAGGATGAAGCTTATGAGGTCCATGTCTGATGACATCATTAGGGGGTTTCTACACAGGTCGGCAGTGTGTGCGTGTGGGAGAATATCTCTCTCTGATAGAAAAAAGAAGTCCAGACGTGTGGATAAAATCAGCTGTCAGACATCCAAACTGGATGGATCACTGGATGTATTGCCTCGTTCTAATGCAGTTGTTTTAAATTCTCTCCCTCTTTTTCAACCGCCCCTGCTGTCTTAGGTCCTAACTGTTGACCGATCAGCATTCAGAACCAGAACTATTTCAATGAAATAAAATGGGAAAAGAAACGTGACAGACAGAATAGGAGGGGCTGGAGAGTCGAAGGAGTGGACTAATGTGGCAGACGGGCATATTGCTTTTGGATGAGAAGTCGGCGCTGTGTGTGTGCGCAACTGGTGTGGTTTCTGTGGTTTGGCTTTTTGCTGTCGAGAATGCCCAGACGCGGTCTGGATGTGTGTGTGCACACCGTCACACGTGCGAAATTGTGCATGTGGCATATGCGGTCTTGAGTTTGCCCAGATTTATCGTTTTATGCTTGTGGTGTCCTGCTGAGTTCAGATCTTTTCTCAATCTTTCCCACGACGAGAGTTCACGTTGTAACGTGCATCATACGCGCTGTGTTTCTTGTCTCGGGCTGATGAGGTCATAAGCAGATGTGATGATGTCATTTTTAAACAAACGTAATAAAAGCAAGACCTGAAGCTGTAATTCGACCGGATTGTGTACCGGGTGTGTTATTGTTAGAAAACCTGTCAAAATACAGTCTGGCTCAAAATTAGGTTAAGGAAAATGAAGCCTGTTTTAAACCATTAAAATGATCTTGCATTACTACATGTATGTTGGCATTTGTTGTAGGCCTGTTGCTTTAAATGTATGCTTATAAAAAAGAACAAAAACCTAACTGGCTGAATACATTACAGTGATAATTTGTTGTTGACAGGGGTCTCAATTAACGTGTGTTTCTTTACATTTAAAAAAATGTGACCTGGTCATGTTTAAGTGTGTTTTTGAGCATATTAAATGTGTTTTCAAATGGCAGTCGAGAACAAGCGATCCAGACAGAGACAAAATGTTGTTGAGCACTAAAAGGAACGTGTTGTTCTCTGGGCGTCTGACCAGAAAACTTTGTGATCACTTATATTCTTTTTTATTAATTGACCACAGCACCATGTACCGCCCCCCTCTGGCGATGGAGCAAAACTGCAGCCATGTGATGCCAAATTTTTGTAAAAGTGGTGTTGTGCGTGTGTGTCATGTCTTGGCTGAATATGTTGCCACAAGCAGCTGCTAAAACAGTTTGCTTGAGCTCAGGAGAGAAGTGGAGAGTTCTGGAGAAGGAGATGCTCATATTTCAGAGATGCTGACAATGCAATATCTATTATTCTTTCTCGCTCTGTGTCTCTCTCTCTCTCTCTCTCTCTCTCTCACTCTCTCAGTGATGTGATGAATGTTTCTCAGAAACACAGATCCACAAAAACACAAATCCCAGAATTGATCCATTATCTCTTTGCCTCACCCCATCCCTTTCTCACTCTCTGTTTTTGATTGTTGACCAGCCAGACTAACTGTATTCAGTTATCAGCCGTTCAGTTCCTTAGTTCATTCTAATGACACAAATTCTAATGGCTTCCATTACAGAGATCCTTCTTCAGCTGTTTCCCACCCTCAACCATTACTAAAAAATGAACAGGAAAGATGAGTAATAGTACTGCATGTTCACGTTCAGTCTGGATTCTTCGTTATTCATGCATGAAACAAATTGATAATTGATAATTTAGTTTTCTGAGAGAAGTTATGAAAGCAGTTTTGAAAAGAGTTAATATGTTGGCACCTATATGTGTGTGCATCTGTGTGTGCATGTTTGCATGTGGATCAGGGAGAGTCTGGAGTTTAGATTTTGGACGTGAAACTGCTGTCAAGTCCAAACACATGTTTATACTGGCAAACTTATCCAAAGCAACAGCCAAGAAGAGATGACTAAAGCCATTGTTCCTACAGTAAAACCAAAGTACATTGTCATAAGTGATGTGACAACCACAGCTAGCCAAAATAATCCTAATAAGTTGAATTGAAGTAGCCTGTACAGTTTAAAGAAAATTATTTTAAATAATGCATCAGTATTTGTTGTTTTATCAATCTGGTGGTATTTATTTATTAAAAAACGACATGTTAGGATTGAACAAAAAGTGAATCAGCAGCACCAAAGAAAATTTGTGATTTGTCTGGAGATGAAGGATTACCCAGAATTCACTATGTTCAGCGTGTGTTTTTGTGGTTGGCAGTGAACTCACTGTGTTATTCTCTGTGTTCTTGAAATCTTGACAACTTTGTGTTGTCTGTCTGGTCTCCTTTTCGCAGCCAAATCTCCTTACAGCCTGGAGAGCCTTCTGTACTGCTCTCTCTCTCTCTCTCTCTCTCTCTCTCTCTCTCTCTCTCTCTCTATCTCTGTGTATGTGTGTGTCTCTCATTCTCCAATTCATCCTGTCTCTGTCTGTCTTGTTTTCCCATGATGATTTAAATCACCTCTATTAGATAATCAGTGTGTGCGCTAGAACTCACTTTGCACACCTTTTATTTTAATTTAGTCCTAACATCATCTACATATAATAATGGTTGCATTTCACGTTTGATAAGAAGTACAATCAAGTAACAACTCAGCAATGCTGTTCAAATCATGGCTTTTATAACGGTTTAATGGTAAATGTAGAGTTCAACTTAGTGCATTGCATTATGGGATGTGGTGTCACATGCAGTGTGTTCTGTTGTGTGCTGTACAGCCATACAAATGCATGCGGTCATTGTTGCATTTCATGTTTACAAAAAATGAAAATGACAATATAATGCAGAAATAGCATGTTTATGGTTGTGTGCTATTCAGAACATAGCGTGTGTGTACATGAAAGCGCACAGGTGCCGTAATTTCAATGGACAGCTTTGGCGCCCGCTCGGGGTTCTTGAGTCAAACTTCTCTCCTCCCAGACTCTGACCCACTTTCTCAATGTTTGCTCGTGTGTTTCCTGCCTTTTGTGTTTCATCAGTTTTCCATCCGAATTCGCTATTCTTTAAATCATGGTTTTTGAATGAAAGGACTATCTGTTACGCAGGAAAGTAGACTCGTTCATGTTTCTGTGCTTCGGAGGAATTTGACGTAACGTTATGACTTCTTGCTCATTGTGGAAGGGCTTTGCTCATGCTTATCACAAAAAAGCTTTCTATCCATCTCTTGTGCTCATCTGGACGGATACAAGCTGACAAAATTTTTGTGCAAATCATACAGACTATACAGACATACATATGATTAAAAATGGTTGCCTTTGATTTGAAAGTGTTTGCATTTGATTTGAGTTTAAAAATGTATTCTTTTGTGTACTGTTTATGTTCTTCCTTAATTCTTATTGGTTGTCAGAAGTGTTTTTAGTATACAATTAAAATGAAGGAAAGTTGAAGTATTACTCTGATATATCTCTGATGGTACAGGAAGGTAAACCTTTACTTTAACTATTGCTGCGCTATAGTATATTACGCTATAGTCGTGAAGTATGTGTACTGTGCATAGTAAGCAGTTGTGCATAAATACTGTACAGTACCAAATTACATTTTTGTAGGGCTGTGCGATTAATCGGAAATTAATCGTAATCGTCAATTTCAGCCTTCATCAATTACAAAAACAAAATAATCGAGATAAATGATAATTGTGCAGCATTCCATTTGGCACCTCTCTTACCTTTACAGTGGTTTAGCAGTGCTATTTCTTTACATGTATTTTCTGTTAAATTCAGAGTTTAAAAGCCAAGTCTTTTTCTATGTTGTTTTAAAGGTTAATGATTAATCGTCTTAAATAATCGGGATCTCAAAATTGGGCAAAATAATCGCGATTATGATTTGAGTCATAATCGAGCAGCCCTAATTCAAAGTAAGATCGTGCCCTGTGGCTCTCGTAAATTAAATATCCAATGAAATGGATATTTCATCTTTTTCTCCGGTCTGTTTTGTTTTATAATCAAGTGGTTTAAGATTGTTTGCTTCTTCGTTTCCAGGGTGACATCCAGCAGCTGATGATTGTAGCCGACTATCGGGCTGCGTTTGACTACTGTGAGCACTACAGCCCTGACTGTGAGGTTCCTGCCCCAGATCAGCCCCAGAACCAAGACCCAAACACTGATGAATATGTAAGTACCTATCGAAAATAAGACACCCTCAGACCCTAGTAAAATAACTCTGCATTGAAAACATAACCAGCACTTCCCAGAATCCTTTGCGTTCTGAACTCCTTCTGGTCCGACATCCCCATTTAATGCTAACATGACGTGTTTCACACCTCTTACATTGCTGTACTTTATGGAAAATGTCAGATCTGGTTTTGGTGTTACTGTTGTTCCACAGCGCAGTCACTCAGATCATTAATACATGTATTCAGCTGTTATTTGGCCTGTGAAATGAGAAGATAATTAAAATGCAGTAATGATTCCTGTCCATGCTTGTGTGTGTGTGTTTCAGCCGTATTCATTCTTTATAGATTTTTCCATCTCATAGGAAAAGACTCAGCTGCAGGCAGTCTGTTTAGCATTTACTTTTCCGACTGAACAAAATGACCTCATCAGTTGGAGAGACAGTGAGAGAGAGAGGTGATGGGAGGAGACGAGTGTTTTAAAGCAGGTCTCGGCCTGTAGTGCATTTGGGTACAGTACAATGCACCTGCGTTATTTTATTGAAGCTGACAACACCCGCAAGTGCTTCTCATAAAGACCTCACAAAATAATTTGTTTGCTGTATTGATGTATTTCCTGTTGAAACAGGAAGCTTCCGTGTATTATGCTTTTACACTTAAACACATTATCAGGGAGACGACTGTCTAATTTTAGCAGGCATTCATTTAAAGGGACAGTTCACCCAAAAGTTTGTATTCTGTTGTTCCAATTGATCAATTTCTGATATTTGAAAGAATGCTTGTAACCTAACAGTTCTTGGCCACATTACAATGGCGGTCAAAGGTGCCTCAGAACTGTTTGCGTCCTACACTCTTCACATTATCTTCTTTTGTGTTTAACAGACCAAAGAAATATATATATATATACAAAATCTACTATGGTAGTCAATGGTGGCCAAGAACTGTTTGGTTACAACTTGGGTGAGTAAATGAAGACAGAATTGGGTGAACTGTTCCTTTAAACTGTCCTGTACAGTACATCTTGAACTTAGAGAATCTTGTTGAGCAAGCTAGATCTTCTAAACATGTTTTATTTATGATGTAAATACACATCTGGTTAAACTGAAGCAGACTCTGAACTCTCTCACCCACTTCAGTAACCATTTGTTACAGCCAACGCGATGCAAGAATGCATGTTGCGCACATGTTAAAGGGCAAGTTCATCAAAAAATTTAAAATAATGTCATTATTTATTCACCTTCATGTTGTTTAAAACATGTATGTGACTCTTTCTTCTGTGGAACACAAAAGAAGATATTTTGAGAAATGTCTCTGGTTTTGTGTTCATACAATGGAAGTCAATGGGGTCCATGTTTGTGTGCTTTAAACGTTCTTCAAAATGTCTTCTTTTGTGTTCTGCTGAAATTGTTTGGGCGAGCTTTCCCTTTAAATGGGCAAATCTTCTGAAAGTTAATGGTGTCAACTTTTTAATCTGTGGACTAAATGCCAAAAAGCTCCAGTTGTGATGCCATGGACTTTATGGCACAATAATCGAGTGTTTACTTTCTCAGATTCTGTTGTTCCAACCATCTGGCTACACTCAGATGCCAATATCCTCTGTGTGCTACAAAGAGGGGAAGAGACGGATTTAAATGAAAGATAGAACGCTTTAGCATGTGAAACGTATAACAGATGAATAAAAAATTCGACCATGTGTTTTTTACTTACCCATCAAGCTATAAAACAAACAAGGACAAACATTTTCAAATTAAAAGCACATCTGTCTTGTGTCTGGAAAAGGAAATGAAATACAGTAACTGAGAAGCATGGACTTTTTAAAAGTTTGAGCTTTGATGTTAGCACGTTGCCATAATAAAGCCTATCTGCTGACCTCATGTTCACCCTAATGTGTGTCTGGAGCAGTAAATCAGGGTGTGGGGTGTCAGTAGGGGGCAATATATCCCAGAACCGTTTCAAAAACTTCTTCCATCAGTTAAAAATCACAGGAACCTTGTTTGCGGGTGAAGACGTGATGAGTTATCCATAACTAACATGTGGGAATTAGGGAGAGCGAGGGCGGAACGATGAATTTGAGCGAGAGGTCAGCGGGCGGTTGGAATTCCTTGCGCTCTTCCCTCTCACTGTAGATAAGAGGACACGGATTTCCTCTGGACTCATCTCAAGGGGAATCCTTCCATCCTCCAAAATATTTTTATATCTGTTTTTCAAATAAGGAACAGATAAATATGAACAAATGTTCATTATTTTTCAATGGCTTATATAGTATTGGTTGAGATGTATTGGGTTGTAGCTACATTTGTAGGAAGTCTTTTTCTGTTTATTTTACTGTTATTTATTTGGTACAACATTTGTTGTTTTTAAATGTGCTTTATACAGAATCGAATTTGTACTTTATTGTACAACAAATAATATGGTTGAATTACCAAATCGAGCATATGATGAAAATAAATGATTTTCATGTCTGACAATCAAGGTTTTAAGTAGCTGGAGATAAAATGTTTTTGAACTACACATACATTGTAAACCATTGAAATCCTTTGAGAAGTGTTAACTTTGTTATTTTATTCGGAACATCCTATTCACCTCTATGGGATTATGGGCCAGTCTTGCCCTTTCCAATATGGCTGCACCATTAACCCATAATTCAGCGGTCAATGTGGACTTCATGCATGCCTGTGAATTGTTTAGCATAATGTTTCCGAATTTAAATGACAAATTACTGCAAATAAATCGGACAACCTAAATTTTTAGAGCATGAACGTGGAAGATAATTATTTTAAAATATTTGTTTTAGAACACAGAGGATGACAACTACTATTATGAATATCCGTACTATGAGGACATGGAAAAGACAGGAGAAACGGCGACAACCGATGAACCGACTGGAACTGCAACAGAAGACCTGATGGTAAATCAGCTCTAATCATCTGACTAATCACATTACAAAGGATTATCAGTTATTTTCCAAAACAATTATCTTATACTGATTCATAAACATGCTGTATTTCAAGTTGATACATAACATTCAGAAAGGAAAAAAACATGACATTCAGTGTGTACATACATTGTTCTACATACATTCATGAACAATGACAGGCATTGTTTTCTTTGGAATAAATTAAAGGATTAAAGGAATTCAAGTCCACTTTTGATTTTATCTCGCAAAAGATTTGCACAACGCACTTTGTCTGAACTTTCTTAATTCACTAATGTACCAAGTTTGATGGTTCTCCACATAGTTCACGGATAACTTCTGTCATATCTAAACCGATAACAATCTGACTGAGAGGTTTCTAACCGGGTTCTAACGCTGATGCCATGTAATTGTTTTTACATGTTTCATTTGAACAAATTACCAGGTGTCTGTTCCGGATAGCAGTCGTGTGATTACCTCGGTTATTACTGGAAGTTCTACAAAAGGAGGAAGTTCAGGTAGTTCCTCTTCATCCTCATCTTCATCCTCCTCATCTACAGCTTCTGGCTCCACCACGTCAACTGGCGAGGACCCGTACGACGGTTATGATGGGTATGAGACGGGATACGACCCATATTATGACGAGTCGACATCCCAGCCCGATAGCTCTCGGACCATCACGATCACCAGCACCAGTGAAGGTACAGACAGAGAAGTTGAAGTTGGACTGGGCGGTGAGGTGGATCTGGGACTGGGAGAAGAACTGGACAGACGCATCATCACGTCTGCAGGAGGAGGAAGTAGGAGAGTTCACACAGGCATCACGATTATACAAAACGGAACATCGAGTTCTGGATCTGGTTCCAGTGGCAGCTCCAGTGGCGGTACCAGATCCGGTTCCAGAGTCAGTACCAGCTCCAGCTCCAGTGGCGGTACCGGATCCGGTTCCAGAGTCAGTACCAGCTCCAGCTCCAGCTCCAGTGGCGGTACCGGATCCGGTTCCAGAGTCAGTACCAGCTCCAGCTCCAGCTCCAGTGGCGGTACCGGATCCGGTTCAAGAGTCAGTACCAGCTCCAGTGGCAGTACTGGCTCCAGTTCCAGCACTTTATCTACCTCGGTCAGCTTACTCTTTATGTGGATCTATAAACTGTATATTAGAATAGGCTCATATATTCATTTATATATGTCAATATAATTTTTGGTGCTGCAGATGTGATTTTTCTAAATAATGCAATAAGACATTGTTTTTTTGTAACTTAGTATTAAAAAACCAATTCTAGAAAAAACTTAAATACATCAGACGTGCTCTCATGCGATCAAAGGCACTAAAGTCAGAATAATAAAATATTATTATAAAAGTGTTATTTTTCAGTACAAAATATCCTTAAATCAAGATTTACTTGCTTTTATATCTACTGTAAATATAAATATCTTCCAGTGGGGTAAGAAATATACATTTGAATAAAGATTTAGTATTAAGTTTTAAGTTCACAATAGTTTGATTTTCTAACCCCGTTGGCAGATATTCTTATTTATATTCTTATTTATTTTAAGCATAAACAAAGCTAATTCATTTTAATTTGACTTGGCTTCTTAAGTAAAATCTTTGATTAAAGAATGACTGGAACCAAGACAATAATAACACATGAAAAGAGTATATAAATTCAGTTTATACTATATACAGAATATATATACTGTATATATTTTTCTTCTTTGTAAGGTTTAAACCTTTTTCATTGCTTAATTAAAAGAACTGATTATTTCAATAACTTTAATATATTCTGCATTTCTTACACAAACATATATAACAAATATACAGTATAACAGGTTCTGCACATATAAATATTCAAAATAAATGATACGTTTCTGATTCTGATTATTATTTAGTACTTAGACTAGTACTTTTATACGAATACAAATTGACACACACATTATACAAACGTTGTGCTATAGATACTGTACATTATTATTTGCCTTCTGCATATGAGTTTAACACCCTCACTTTGCGTTTTGTGCAGGATGGTGGTTATGATGATAACAATTATGGTGAGGAGATTGATCTGACCTATGGAGAAAGTTACGGTGAACGATATGGAGAGGGAGATTACACCGAGGGAGGAGACGGCACCTCTGTAACTGTTAGAGGTGGATCTGTTTCCCCCACTGGATCAGTAGTCGGGGGCGAATCTGTTGCCATGGGAGCTGGACAAGGAGGATTCGGTGGAGAGTCCGTTGACATCGACAAGTTCAAGGAGGAGTCCATCGCGGAGGACAACGACTCAGACCTGGATCAGTTGTACGACTATGGGAGCTACACTGATGTCGAAAAAGAGCTTCCCGTGAGGACCGATGAGTTCTACAGCCAGGTAGTCATGAGTAATCTGTGAAAATGTGAATTTTTTTGCTTTTAAACTTGTTTATGGTCCCCCAAGACAGGAATACGTTGTGGCTTTTAGGTCATGAGGTCATTTATATATACACTCATTGGATGGAGGGATGGATGGAAAAAATTATCATTTAAATAAAAACGAATTGTTTATTCATCCTCACGTTGTAAAAAACCTGCACATGACCCATTCTTCTGTAGAATGTAAAATACATTATTTTGAGAGACGTCTCAGTGGTTTTGTGTCAACACAATGGAAGTCAATGAGTGTCAGTGAAATGACCCAATGGGAAACAATTATGAAAAAAATGATAATTGTCGGGTGAACTATCCCTATCATACCTCTGTCCCTACGCTTGTACCAACCGTCAAGTAATTCTGGGGCGAAAACAAAAGTTTAGGATTCATCCTTCCCAAACTTCCTTTTCTGTAGGAAATATGCCAACACATAAAATATTAAGGAGCAAGGACTTAATTTATTAACTGCAATTCCAGTAATAATCCAAATGACATTATCGCTGATCTAGTTTGATCAAATGTTCGTGCTTTTCAATGTGAAGGGTGGACTCAGAGGAGAGAAAGGCGAGAAGGGAGAGCCTGCTATCATCGAACCTGTGAGTAACACTTTTTTTATGACACGCGTACTTCTAAGTGTTAAAAAACAGCTCTGGAGGTGATTGACACAATAACAGATTTTACTGGCACCAGTGAGTATTTGCATCTTTCTCTTGTTTATGAATCCATCCAGTTTTGTGTTCACGCACATGTTCATGCATCTTAAAAATATCTTTGCACGGGCACCTTGAACCGGCGTGTTTATAAGAGTAATCCAAACTCACTCCCGAACTGCATTTACATTCACATCGATCACTCCAGTTTCTGACGTTCCGCCAGCGTGACTCCTATTCACTCCGCATCGCAGCTGTGTTCTCCATACGAAGCATAACAATTATATTCACATGATGGAAATCACCAGGCTCTTTATGTTTTCTTTGCGTACACTCTGCACATTTCCACTTTCATGAACTGCTCACGTGGATCTTGATGTTAAACAGCTGTGAGATTTTAAACAGATGTCTCAGTTAAGTGTGTGTTTGAGAGTGTGTGTGTGTGTGTGTGTGTACGCATTTCTGATTTCCTTAACAGCATGAGAGCATGGCAGGTCGTAGAGGACATTTGGGTTATTTGGAATGAGCTAAGAGTTGATGAAAGTTACAGTAGGTTATAGAAAGAGACCAGAGATGATGGAGACGATTCTTTTGGGTGAGAGAGAGAGATGTGTTGTTTAGAGAAGCTTTAACAGATCAAGAAGGAGGTCAGTATTATTTCAATGTCAGGAAAGAGTCAGATCAGCCCTGTTTCAAAGAGACAAACATTTAGACAGAAGGAACTTTTCTCCAAACTTTTACATTACAGTATAAGATTATATATATTTCCCAAATGCAAGGCATACAGTATGTGAAATCCTCTTCTTTGTAGAACTGTTTATATTTGTTTTTTAGCTTTCTAGTGAGTTTTTCCTCACTACAGTTTTCTTAATCTCATTCACTGGACTTTGTACAGTGAGCAGTATTCTTTACAAAGATGTCATGAAACAAATTGTATGGTGAAAGTTGCTACAGTATGAATAAATGTGAATTTATTGATTTTCTCTTCAGGGTTATACATCCAACAGTACGTGTAGTCACTTATTTTATATGTAGTCTTTATAACATCACACTTACTACTATACAGTCGCGCGAAAACACTTTAAAGACTAAATCAATCCTCAGGAGTAACATAATGTCATCCAAGAGCTATGTGAAAGACTGACAGCATGACAAAACACATTAAATCTGTGATAAAAATCCATTTTATCACATAACAAAATTATTTCCCGAAATAAATGTACAAATACGATGTAGTTGTCTTGCTTAAAAGTGAATAGTAACTTTTACATGCAATACATGCAAATAGAAACAATACTTTTAATTGAAATTTGGAAGAAATATTGTTAGTAGTTCACAGAATAAAACAACCCTAACCCTTAAAACATACCCATAAATAGTAAATTCAGATAAACCGAAAATAATTTTGAAACTTTGATCCGCGGCTGAATATAGATGTATTTTAGGATAGATATGTATTGCAGGAAGGGGCGATCCACAAAAGGTATCATATTTGGGGGTCCCTGGCATAATAAAGTTTGAAACCCCCTGCGCCAGATCTTTTGTTTAAACACAAAAGATCTAGAGCAGTTCATATTTCTTTGTTTTATTTATGATAATTGCAATGTTTTTCGTTTGTGACGCAACTCATGCAAGCTGCACATTTCAATTAGCATTTGAACATAACTGAAGCTATCCAGACGAAATATCTTGTACAGTAGGTCACAGTTTATTGGCTGGGTGAATACTTCATTTTCAAATCATGTGCCTTTGCGGACTCCCTTTAATCAGTGAGGGACAAGAAGGCCAAACATAGAGCTTCTTTAATTCTTTAAGAGTTTCCATGTGATGATAAGAGGGAATCCAGTGATGTGAAGCAGAGTGTTAAAACACTAGATAACCTTCCTTTACATGGTAAAATGACTTATGTAGTATATATAGTATCAAGTGTTTTACTGTAATCGTCAATAAAACCGTGTAAAATACTTTGTGATTTTCATAGAAATCTGTTTTTTTGAAGTATGAAAAGGCACAATTTCGGCAGCGTTCTGGAATGTTCAGTCTGTGTAGACGATTGTCTCAAATGTTTCATAAATAGTCTGAGCCATGAGAAACAGATATCAGCGCTTAAACAGACTTCCTCATGCTGATGTTTGCTACATTCATTACAGAGATCTACAGCCAATATACCAAACACACACACACACACCATTTCAATCTACAGACTGTGATGCTTCGTAAACTGAGAAAGATGTTAAAAATAAATGAAATAAAGACGTTTTTGCTTAAATATCATCAGAGCTTTTATGGTCTCATCCTTTAAATTCACATTTGTTTAGGCCTAAATGTTGTGTTGACACGTGTGTTAATATAATTGTGTTATTATAGGGGATGCTGGTCGAAGGACCACCTGGTCCAGAGGGTCCAACAGTAAGTCTACTTTTGTTTGTGTGTCCACATGTCATGTTTATGTGTTATTTAGTGTTTGCAAAACTATTTGAACTGCAAGCTGAACATAATGTAGATCGAGTTAAACTACAGTGAGTAAGACCAGTTTAGACCGGCCTGGATTCTCTAGATACTATAAGAAAATAAAACAAGATTATAAAAATGGCGCGATGATGTCATGTACTTAATATTCATGGGACAGTGATATTTTTTGTTCATCCAGTTTCATTATTCATTTTCTGCACTTATATAAAGCGGATCTTGTGTCTGATGGATTGATTGACTATATACAGTAATGAAGTCCAACAGTGACATTACTAAACTCACTGGACTAACACCCATGTGTGTGTTTTGTGATGGATTTTGTGTGTTTCTTACAGTACCTTTGTGTCATTCTAGGGTCTCCCTGGTCCTCCAGGTTCATCAGGACCCCCGGGAAGCTCCGGAGAGCCTGGTGAGAGGGTAGGTAACCGTGACAATAGTAACTAGCTAATATGTGCATATTCTGCAACACATTCGGCAAATTGTGTTCTGGAAAATGTCCAGATTTGCTAAATGGTTTACTGAGTGAATTGCTGCGTGAATTAAATGAAAACTGTAAAGAAATGTATGGATCATGTTGCCGTCCTAAAACCCTAAAGCGACCAGAATGCAAAATATATGTGTATTTTTCCTAACACTGTAATGCAGAAAAAAAGAGTAAATCATTTTAATGCTATATTCTTTTGATATATAACATATATTTGTGTATTCATATAATTTTTGTACAAAAAGTACATTTGTAACAGAATTGTAGGTGTATGATAAGCTACATTTGTGGCCCATGTTGTGTTGTAAAAACTAAAACAGTATATTTAATAAAATATACAAAATAAAATACAGTATTTCCGTAATGTGAATTTGGGTGGGAAAAAATGCCACGTAAAAGCGCCAAAATACAGTCCTAAAAGTACACTTCATCAAATGTGTGTATTTTCTGTCTATCGATTGAAACATATTTTCATGATGTTTAATGCATTACCCACAATGCTTTGGTGTTTTGACAGGGTCTTCCTGGTCGTTCTGGTCTACCAGGTGCTGATGGTCTTCCAGGACCTCCAGGGACTGTTCTGATGTTGCCTGTAAGTAATTCTGAGCAGAATTATTTGATAAACTCTCACACTATGAAAAATAACAGTTTTTTGAAATGGCACACGTTACATATAGGGACTAACTATTAGGATAAAGCAGTTGAATTAATGTTGGTCCCCCTATTATTGCAAGAGAACCAGTTTCTCACGGCTATTCTCTGTCGTATTGAATGTGAACCGCATTATTCTCCAAGTGCTTCAACACCGATCATGATGTCAGAGAGTTATCAGAAACTTAATGTCCCTTTGCTGCGATAATCTTCTCTATCGATCACGGGCTGGTTGGGTCTGCTTATCCAAATGTCTTCTTTCCCAGCTGTTACTTCAATATATTTTACTGCACGGATTCTGATACCGAAACAAGTCTAAACATCGCAGTGCATTTTAGTGGAGGGTTCTTTAGGCATGTTTCCATTGCGAGCACAGGTTTTCTCTTGATCAACACTCGAAAACTCATCATGTCCGTGCTGTTTTGTACGTTCTCAAGATGACTTAAAATGGTTAAAAATAAGACAAAACACGCATTGAAATAAGCTAAAAAAACCAAGCAAGATGTCTTGGTGTTTGGTTATTTTCCACAAAATATTCCTCTTTTTAGTTATTCTAAGCTCTGTAATATTTTATTGGGATGAAACTGTAAATCTACAAATCTTTGAAGTCTTTTAAGGGCCTTGAAGTCAAAAAGATTTAAATTGCTTTTCAACCAGCAGTCTTGCTTGAAAAAGTGTAATGACGGTGTTCAGCCACCAGATAGCATCCCTGAATAATTTGACTCGCACACATGCAGACAGAAATATCTTCTTTCTCAATGTTAAACTGGCAAAGATATTTAAGCTCAAAATCACAACTTTGTTTTGTATACTATTTCACAAACAAAGTTCATCCAGATACAGTTTCAATGTCTTAGTTTATTTTTAGTCTTACTCATCTGATGTGTTATGGATCTGTGTCTGTCTGTAGTTCCGCATGAGTTCAGGAGGAGACTCGAAGGGTCCTGCTGCTTCTGCTCAAGAGGCTCAAATGCAAGCCATCATGCAGCAGGCCAGGGTACGTCCAGGACTTTTACACTGTACAGACTGTATTCTATCCCTTAACCCTTACCCAAACCTTTCTACCTTGTATATATTTTACTATGTATATTTATATTTTACAAATAGACATCATTTAGTGTGTTTAACTGCACTGATCCCATTTTTCGTTGTGAGGAAGCTGACAATTTATTTTTATTTGTCCGTCTTTTTATAAAGCTGGCAATGAGAGGTCCAACCGGACCAATGGGATTGACAGGCCGTACCGGTCCTCTGGTATGACTGTGTGTCTTGTCTGTCGCAGTGTGTCTAAAACATCACAATTTTTTTAAATGTGTAATTTTGATATATGTAAAAAAAATGTGCCTCTTCTTGTTTGTTGTTTCCAGGGTCCTCCTGGTGTGGCTGGACTGAAAGGAGAGTCTGGAGAGGCAGGACCTCAGGTAAGGCCATCAGAGATTACCCACAATCCATTTATCCCACGCAGACATAATGGACAGGACCTCTTTTTAGTTCCCCTTATATTTGACATTCAAGTAATTCAATTTGTACAGACGTGTGGTCCAGGATCACATAGGTGACAATAAGCCACAAAACTATCAAACTGATAAAAATGCAGCATAGAGCAGTTCTGAGGTCTGGATCTTTTTCAGGGTAACCGTGGTCCAACAGGATCCATAGGTCCGTCTGGAAAGCCAGGTAGAAGGGTAAGTTTACATTCCGTCTAAAGCTAGCAGACCTTAAGGCAGATCGAGTTCCAATATTGAAATGATCGAATAATGTTTTCTGTGTTTCTTCTTTAGGGTCGGTCTGGATCAGATGGAGCCAGAGGAATGCCTGGACAGACCGGACCGAAGGTAAAGTTAAACTGTTTATTATAAACCTCTTATGGGGTTTATTTCCCTTACAAAAATCGTAGTCCTCAAATGAATTGTTTAAATTCAAAATTCAATTGTTTTTCACAATCTCTGTGCTTCACAGGGTGACAGAGGATTCGACGGTCTAGCTGGTTTGCCTGGTGAAAAGGGCCACAGGGTAAACACTTCTGCTTATTAAAATCTTAAAATAAATCAACTTGTGAATGTATGAAGGTGTAACTCGGAATGACCTGTGACTACTATTGTAAGACATTTCTTTGATATCCTTAATAAATATTAAGTATTAATAAATGCGCCCTTGTGGTTGTTGTAGGGTGAGTCGGGCCCTCAAGGACCACCGGGACCTCCAGGAGAAGATGGAGAAAGAGTACGATATCTTGTTTTTGTTTTATTTTAATCCTTTTCCATTTTATTCATCATTTCATGTTATTTGTATTAACGGATACGATTTTCTGGTATTTCAGGGCGATGATGGTGAGGTCGGACCCAGGGGTCTCCCTGGAGAGTCGGTGAGTTTTTCAGCGTGATCTTTATCCTCTGTCAGTCATTATAGTTTATAGACAGGTTCGTAATATTAGTGGGTTCTCCAAATGTCCCAAAGTTTATAATCTACAGGTTGTGAGATACAAAGTGAGAGAAACAGTAAGAGATACAAGTTGGGAAGCAGAAAGGCCAAGATAGAAAAGAAAGCAGAAGGGTTTAGTCAATTCTTACACCACAGTTGATATAACATTGCAGTTTTAGATCCTGTTCACCTGGGGGCGCTCCACATTCACCATTTAGATCATCACTTCTATTCTTCTGGTATAACGGTGCATTCCAAATGCTTTAAAGACGTTTTTTTACTTGTATTGAATTTTGTTTGATAACACTCTCGTTATGTAATACACTAAACTTCATTAATAAAATAAAAAAATAGCATATAGTTTTTCTATATAAGCCCTATTTTTAGACCCTTCCATACTAAATTACTCATGTATGAATAGAGCATTTTAAAAATGGCATTAAGCCATTAAGCACATCTTTAAAACAGAACATGTTGAGCATCCGTGAAGTTTGTGAATGCAGAAAAGTCACGTCTCTTTCTCTTGTTCAGGGTCCTCGTGGTTTGCTGGGCCCCAAAGGACCCCAGGGACCCCCAGGAGCGACTGTGAGTACAAACTTTATCTGAATCAATTCATTAGATTCATTATGTTGTAAGTCATCTGCTTTCATATCATTTAGTCAATCGCATACTTAATTAATTGCCTTTGTGTTCATCAGAATCTTTACGAACGCCTATTACAGCAAGTAATGAAACTGTCGTATTCATTTTGATTGATTTTGATTTGATTTATTGCTCTTTATCTGCAGGGTGTGACTGGAATGGACGGTCATCCAGGACCTAAAGGAAACATTGTAAGTGTAATACAAACACAATGTTTTAATTAACAAACACACACCTATTATTCATTTTTCTTTTTTCAACCACCAGGGACCTCAAGGTGAGCCCGGCCCACCTGGACAGCAAGGCAATCCTGGAGCTCAGGTAAACAGATCACGCCCACTTTCGCCCCATCTAACCCGCCCCTGATTTATTTCATCCAACCCAAATGCTTCAACTCCATCCTCTCCATCCTTCTACAGGGACTTTCAGGTCCTCAGGGAGCAATTGGACCTCCAGGAGAGAAGGTGACGTCACATTTGCATTTATGCATTTAATTCTGTCAGTTTGTGTGTTTCCTGAGGATCAAACCCATGACTGAACTATAGAAGCATGTACATAGATAAATGCTGGATGTGATGGGAAATGTTGGTTTTCCGCTCCTTAGGGCCCCACTGGAAAGCCAGGTTTACCGGGAATGCCAGGAGCCGACGGACCTCCGGTGAGACCTGGAAATACACCAACATACACGCTCAAACACACTCAGCATCTATTCTTGATGCACATCATAGAGATTGTATGCTTATTGTGTGTATAATTATAGCAATCTTGGTCTCATTTCCAGCTTTACAATTGGTCATCTTGTCTCTGTGCACCTCTTATTATTATGATTTAATCTCTTTGTCATGTGAACACAGGGTCACCCTGGAAAAGAAGGGCCTGCTGGAGAGAAAGGACACCTGGTACATATATTTATCCTTTAAGCCAATTCTCTTTTACAAATGCTTCAGATATATCCGCTTTGTGTGTTAAATCAAGTCATTTTTGTGATTTACAGGGACCACCTGGTGCCCAGGGCCCAATTGGATATCCTGGACAGAGAGGTGTAAAGGTGGGTGTTGTAAATCCTCATTTGCATCTTACTAGTCATTTCAGAAGTCATATCGTCATTTGGTCATTCGTGGATATTCGTGTAGTTGTGTCGTTGTGTGGTTATGATGTTAACCAAATGTCCCCTGGTTTGCTTAAAAGCATTGCTCTACAGCCTTTTACCCACAATTCACATAGACCGCAATGTTCCGCTGTCTGAGTTGTTTTCGAGACTTTTCGAAATTCATCTAAAAAAAATGTTCAAAGCCTTGTTAGAAAGGATTTAAGGCATCATACAGTCGACACAAACTTGTTTCAGAATATGCCTTGTTTTGGTTATTTAATGTTATTTAATGTTTAACATTCATGTGCAGCATATACTTTAGTTTTGTGTAGTATTAACAACATGTTTCAGATCATTTGTGAGGATACATATCGGTTACATTGTGGCCTTGGAATCGTGTCACCTATGTAGGCAGCTTACTCTTTCTTATATCTCTGTTATATCCGCAGGGTGCTGATGGAGTCCGTGGGCTGAAAGGAAACAAGGGTGAAAAGGTAATTTTAGTATGTGTGTGTGTGTGTGTACTTGTGTTTGTGTGATTTTGAGCGTCTGTATGGATATAAGCCGTTGTGTGTGTGTGTGTGAGACGGCTAATGCGCTCTTACTGTGCCATTAATGTTTCATTTCTGCATCTGAATATGGAAGCCATAAAATACTTTATGTTTAGACCCTTTCGCTCTGGTCGTTAAAAAAAGTTTTATCCTACCAGAAAAAATATAAAATCAGGTCGCAAACAGCAGAAAAAGCAGTTGCCATGGAGATCGGTCCCGCTGCATTTGTCAAAAAAATGGCTATTATGTGCGAAAGAAAGTTTACAGGTGTCTCTATGTGAAATATTAATCTCAACATCTCTTTTTCTGTTAGGGAGAAGATGGTTTTCCTGGATTTAAGGGAGATATGGGCATCAAAGGAGATCGGGTGAGATTTTTACCGCCTGTTTATCAACTCTCACTTATTTGTAGGTAAAGAGGTTTGAATCTATAAAGTCTGAACCGATGGATCATTTGCTGTTGTTGGTTTTCAGGATGTTTATTTGTTGGTGTTTTACGATTTTCACACCACATCAAAAACTATACAACTATCCCTTCGTTCTGTACTTTTCACCTCTAAAGTTCACTTTTAGTATTAAACGTGTTCCTGCCTCGATTCATAAAGGTAGTTTGTTGGTTGTTTAGGGAGAACTCGGACCTGCTGGTCCCAGAGGTGAGGATGGACCGGAAGGACCCAAAGGAAGAGGCGGTCTCCCTGGAGACCCCGGACCTCTCGGGTCGTCAGGAGACAAGGTGAGTTTGACAGATCCATCCATTTATATATTTCTACATTCTATGAAATATGTAAACCATTCAGTGCCTTGGAATATATCAAAACGATATAGTAGTGCCTGATGTTAACACTGTAGTGCTGCATTTTTAGCCAAGAAAACTGTTTATATTTGGAAGAAACATTTATCAGCTATTATCTTGACAGTTTTTTTGTGTGTGTTTTGGTTTTAGGGTAAGCTTGGTGTGCCCGGGTTGCCCGGTTATCCAGGAAGACAAGGCCCCAAGGTAAATATATTCAATCTGCCTGTGATTACCTAGCATGCAAAGCGTTGCTGTTTGAGTAGCTGCGTGTATTGATATTGGTACAAGGGTGTGTGTGTGTGTGTGTGTGTGCAAGCATTAGAGTGGAGCTGGAAGTCAGACATGTTTGAACTTCTTGATCAAAGCTGAGTGGATTTACCCATAATGACATCTGGTGTCAGCTTTCCGTCTGACCGTGACCCAGCATGCACTGCTGTAGCAGCACTTTTCTTCTCTTCTCCTCCTTATATCCCTCTCTCTCTATGCTTTGATGGACTTTTGACTTAATCTCTCTCTTTTTTTCCGTTGTAGGGTTCTCAGGGATTCCAGGGATTCCAAGGAACCAGTGGAGAGAAAGGCACAAGGGTATGTAAAAGGAAAAAACACGTTTTCTTTTTTGCTATTCCTCTATTCTCCCGTTTTGCTATTTTTGTCCGGTTGTTATAAGAGTCACTACACCTGTTTTCCTTGTTTTGCAGTATAAACGCACTGTAATGCGAAATACTGAACAATTGTTATAAGTATAATTCATTAGATTTAATTGGATTTAAAGGAACAGTTCCCCCGAAAATGACAATTCTGTCTTCATTTGCTCACCCTCAAGTAGTTCCAAATCTTTATACATTTCTGATGAACACAGAGAAATATGTTTGGAGAAATGTTAGCAACTGGCCCACCATTGACTACCATAATATTTTAAAGAATGTAGGAAAGCAAACGGTTTTGGGTCACTTTTGACCACCTATGGCAGACAATGGTGGCCCAGAACTGTTTGGTTACAAGCATTCTTCCAAATATATTTTTCTGTGTTCATTAGAACAAAGACACTTATAAATATTTGGAACAAGGGCGAGTAAATAATGATTTTTGGGTGAACTGTAATGTAGATTCATTCGCCAGCATCCTCATCCATTTTATGACATGACGGCTTACCAAATAGGTTCAGCTGAAATCATTATTTAACATCCATTTACAGCCTTATCCATTTTAGCATCTTACTTAGACTAGTTCTCATTAAGAAATATAGTCTGTTCCAGGTGGATTATGATTGGCTGTTTTATGAAAGTGAGTTTATGATGTCTCAATGGTGTGCGGTGTCTTTTTGAAACTCTTCGGCACATTAAAATGGATGTTCAGGACTGTAAATCGGGAGTTCAGGACTGTTTTATAACAGCTTTGTGAGCTGCAATGTGTGTGTGTGTGTGTGTTTGTGTAGTCATGCCTGCTATCAAAGCCATTATCACCAACAAAAGATGGGAAAGTCTGAGAGTGAAATCTCTGTCTAGATGCTTTATGGGATGTACATCAGCACATTTAAGCTGAGAGCAGCAACCGCCTGCCATTAGGAAGACAATGCACTTCCATTAACACATTATAATCCAAAAACCTCTTATTCTCTTAGGCCATCACGCACACGTTCAGTTCATAGCTTTACAGTTCATTCAGTTAATCTCAATATTTTCTCTCGGGCTGAATGAAGTGTGATTTTGTTTTAATTATGCAAATGTTATTTTTTTATTGCTGAAATGTCTGCAAAGAGAAATGAAACACGACAAGTAATATTGATGTAATGCTGAGTAATATACTATTTAATGTGTATTTAAATAATGTTGAAAGCTTAAAGGAAACTGGCGAATAAAAAAGATGATCTTAAAAAAAGTGTTTAATCATGTATTTGTCTCTCACATGCATAGGGGACACCAGGTAAGCCGGGACCCCGGGGACAGAGAGGACCTACGGTAAGATGACAAAAATAAGACAAAAACAAATGATTGATCCAGTTAAGAACGCCACACAGCACTGCTTTACATACATCGCTTTCTCACACAGACCTCTTCTCATATATTCTCTCTATAGGGACCTCGAGGAGAAAGAGGCCCCAGGGGACCCACAGGAAAAGCAGGACCAAAGGTGAGCCTGTCCTTTTGTCCTGTTTCTGTATCCCACAATGCAATGGGATCAACCTGACATTCACTTTTTAACACACAAACGACTTAGTTTGGAGACTTTCCACTTGGCTTCAATTTCTGGATATTGTAATAGTCTGTCATCGCTTGTTGTGCCATGAATACTAACAGCTGATTCGTCCATTTCAGTAGCAGCTAATGGTCCCTCTATCACATTATAAAGCAATGTTTCTCTCCAGCACTCAGCTGGAACAAATTTAACAGATATATCCTCTATGACTCAAACAAATTATTAAGCAGCACACTTGCATGGACGTTTTGCGATTCAATTACAAACAGTACTCTGTTTATTTTTCACCCTTTTTATGATTTCTCCACAGGGCAACTCAGGAAGCGATGGCCCCCCAGGACCACCCGGTGAACGGGTACGGTATAATGATCGTCGAATCTTTCCTCTTTGTGCTGTAATGGATTCAAGTATTGACTATTGAAGATCTCAGAAGGAGATGTTTAACAACCATTACTTTCATCTCTTACAGGGTCTGATGGGACCACAGGGACCTACTGGATTCCCCGGCCCCAAGGGTCCACCTGTATGTGCCAATAAGAAAAGAATTCAATTATGAGAATCAATTGTTTCTATCCCTATCACACATCTTCTTCATCCTCTCATCCGTCCTGTTTTCATCTCTCTTTTGGTTTCAGGGACCTCCCGGAAAGGATGGGCTGCCCGGACACCCCGGCCAGAGAGGAGAAACTGTGAGTGATGTTTAATATCACCTCAAATGTTGTTTAGACACCTATAAAGACTTACATTATGTTTTCTTTAGGGTTTCCAAGGCAAAACCGGACCACCCGGACCCCCAGGTGTTGTCGGACCTCAGGTGAGTGGATAAGGACGGCCTTAAAATGAAACTCTTATTCCTCAGTTCATTTTATTTTAACTTCTCTTTTTACTAGAATACTAGTTTATAATTTTCAGAAGATTATATTTGTATAAATAATGAGTTTAAAAGTCATAAAGCAACTTGCTAAAGCAGGCATATTGTCTGCTAATGCAAAGGCAAACAGCACCCATATTCTCTAGTTTGTTTTGCTGTTGCGTTTTTGTTTATTTATACGCATTTTAATATGCTTTTACACCACATTGCAGCTTTATTAGTGTATCAATGATGAAGACTGGGCTGCATTTAAGATCCACCAAATAAAACATTATGAAGCATTTTCTTTTGCACTCAGAGAAGAGCACACACACGCATACCTCACAGGCATCATTCATATTCATGAATCCATCATCCGCCATCACATGCTCATTTGATTATCTTAAAGGTGTCTGTCCTAAGGTCATCATCGGGGGCTCATAATGGTTCCATTAGGCCACGTACGAACCATTTGTCAGGCTGTCGGCATTTGTTTCCTGACATGCTATTGTTAACGCGGTTAGATGTTGGTGCTTGGCGGGTAATGAAATATTCATAAGCAATCATGATATTCTAGTTTTTATGGAAGTGTTGAGATGGGCGCCCACACCCACCCACCCAATTAACCACCCACACATACACACATAGACACATATATGGATGTTTAAGCGCACGTGTTCTGCCGTGCGTATGGATACATATAACACGATTACATTTCTCAGTGTTGCACAAACATATTTACATATTCACAAATGTTTTTGAAGCACCTGTGGCCTCTTCATTTTTGAGACTTTTTCGAAGGCTCAACCTGACTTTAAGACTCTCTGACTTTTTATTTGTGTTAAATATGAACAAATATGAACCAAAAATCCAGTTCAAATTAGCTTAAAGAGGAATATGCTGTGTCTCACAGGACCAAGGCGTTACAGAGTTAACATATATAAACTTGCACCTAGCAAACCAACCGAAAGAGTTGATCTCCTCTCACAAAGTTTTATCGTTTGTATTAACATTTCATTTGTTTATTTTGATTAATTCATTTTAGTTTTTATTCATTTTGTAATATATATATATACTTATATCATATTTTCAATGTATATGTGTAAATAGTGCACTTGCTTTACATTAAAATACATAAAACCACTTTACGCAATAAGCTTGTAACTAAATGCAAACTTTGTAGTGCACTAAGAAAAAACATTTACTTAAATAAATACAAACATTTTAAACATACACATTAGGTTAAGGGCAATACAGTCTCTTCGGTATGGCAATATGACATTGTAGATTTGACAGATTACAGATTTTTGAACATTATGTTTAGTATATTAAATCAAACTGAATCTGTGTGAATTTACAAAAAAATCTATTTAAAAACGTTGTAAATCAAACCACTAGAAATAATCCATCTAGTGTTTAATTGTACGATAACTTTTATAAAACGGTCAGTTCTGGTCCTCGATTCTGATTGGCTGAGCCAATCTTCTTATCCGTTGTAAAATACCACGATTAATAACGGCTGACCAACTGCTTCTTTGGGCTTATTGCTTTAATAATCCGTCACTCCCTCTCTGTTCAGGGACCAACAGGTGAGACAGGACCAATGGGAGAGCGAGGTCACCCTGGACCCCCAGGACCACCCGGTGAACAGGGTCTACCTGGACCTGCAGGCAAAGAGGGAGCGAAGGTGCGAACCGTCTATCCATCCATCCCTTGGTCAGTTCTTTACCATGTCAATGAAAACATTTAACACAATGTCCGCTTCTGTATGATCACAGGGAGATCCAGGTCCGGCAGGTCCAACGGGTAAGGACGGACCTCCGGGGCTGCGAGGATTCCCAGGCGAGCGAGGTTTACCAGGTCCTTTGGTGAGTACTGCATATTAAACCTAAAAACTTAAAATCTGATCTTATTGCCTGGCAGATGAATCATTTCTTAATTACATTGAATGAGTAATCTAGGAAACGTTATACAAGACACTCAAAAATTCTCCAAGCTGATTTTAAATTGGAGCTTCCCTTGTGTAACCCTTAGACGTTTGGTACATGCACACATGAAGAAATGTGTGTGTTCATTTTCTCTTTGCAGGGATCAGCAGGTTTGAAGGGAAGTGAAGGACCCCCTGGTCCACCCGGACCTGCTGTAAGTACACATATTCTGTCTTTATTGTTGATCTTTTCTCCGCTTCTTGTTATTCACCTGGTTTACCTTGTCTTTTCTCTTTTTTACCCCTTTGCTCCAAACACTGGCTTTTCAATGAGTATAGTGATTTCAGTGCAGACAGATGTATGATATGTAGATGATTTAATGCATATCTACACTACCAGTCAAAGGTTTGGACACCTTTGACTGAATTTGTATTGGTCATAATAATCAAATCCTGTTAAATCCTTGTGCATACATATTTTGTATGTTTTGATGATTTTACTATTATTTAACAATAGGAAGATAGAAAAGATGTCTAACCTTTCGGTATGTCTTACCTTTTGACTGTGAAGTGAATGTTAAATGATCGATCCAACCTCTCTCTCACCCTGTCTTTTTTTTTTTAGTATGACAAAAATGTACATTTGAATTATGGTCTGCGTACGCTAATGTGTGCAAGTAATGTGTACAAATAAAAAGCGCAAAATTAAATAATGTGTAATAAAAATAAAGTGTAAATATGCAGGGTAAACATATTAAATCACAAAATGAAGAAGTAGTACAAGTTATACAATTTAGCTACATAAGATGGAAACATCAAGGTCTTTCTCTCTCTCTCTCTCTCTCTTTCTCTCTGCAGTCTTGACACCACAACTTTTAATATTTAGATGTACTGATCTCTTACATAATGTCAAAATATGCATAGCTGTCTAATTAATAATTCCTACGATCAGCGTTTATTTCTGTATTCAAGTCTTGTCTGTTTTTTATCCGCACGTCGGGCTGTCCACTCTCCGTGTGAATTTTTCTAAAACAAATGAATAATGAATCAAAAGAGACAAATGATTGATGGGTAGCATGTGCGAGTCAATGCCGTTCTGCTGTAACGTTTACATTTTAATAATAACATTCTCCCTCTCAGGGTTCTCCTGGTGAACGTGGTCCGTCTGGCCCAGCTGGTCCCACTGGCCTCCCTGGCCGACCTGGACCTCAGGGACCCCCAGGCCCCGCTGGAGAGAAAGGTGGACCTGTGAGTACCCTACCAAACACATCCAGTCCAGTCCATGAAAGATCTCTGTTTAGTCGAGTTCAGCTGTCCTGAACTTTAACCTCTCTCGCTATCATATAAGGGTGAGAAAGGACCTCAAGGCCCCGCAGGTAGAGATGGTATTCAGGGACCGGTTGGACTTCCAGGTCCGGCTGGACCCATCGGATCTCCGGGAGAGGATGGTGATAAGGTACAGAAGAAAATCATTTTTTGGGGAGGAGTATAATACAATACTTCACAAAAACAAGATGTTCTATAAAGTTTGTCTTTCTTCTATTGTTTTCTTTCTTCTAAGATTTTATCTATTTGCATATATGTAAATGCTGTATTCTTGTGACAGGGAGAGTTCGGAGAACCAGGACAGAAGGGAAGCAAAGGTGACAAGGGCGAGCAGGTGAGTCACTCCGAATTTACCGTTTACATTTACATCCCAATTCACATCAATGGCACAATTAATTCACCGAAGGCCTGGAAGGATTCATCTTTCTCTTTGTGTTCATCTCAGATAAATCTCCCATGACATGCGTTCTTTGTTTAGTTTTCCCACGGTGCGTTTATGAATATACATGTTGTCTTTGTTTTGAAAATCAACGAGTAATCATCGCTACTTGATTCTTCTCCTTTCTTTTGCATTCCTCTCGTTCTGTTTCAGGGTCCTCCAGGGCCAACCGGTCCTCAGGGGCCTGTGGGTCAGCCCGGTCCTTCTGTAAGTATTCTGATGTGAACTCTTTCTTCATGTGATGAAGACGGTTTTAGTGATGTCACTTCCTTATGCAGGGTGCAGATGGAGAACCGGGTCCCAGAGGTCAACAAGGTCTGTTTGGGCAAAAGGGAGATGAGGGTGGACGAGGTTTCCCGGGACCACCCGGACCCGTCGGCCTTCAGGTGAGATTAATCCAAATTGATTCATTTAAGATGTATTACTTACATTTAATGTTTAGTTTTGGCTTGTTTAATTTAGTCTGAAAGGATGATATTTTTTACCTGACATCTTTAACTTTTAATGCACAAAAGTATGTTAGACCTCACATTCCTTGTTGCAAGTGACATAAATGTTGTTATTGTTATTTAGCAAAAGTGCTTTGATCTCAGCCATTTATACGAGACCTTTTTCAACTAAAAACGAAAAAATAAAGATGTGTATTAGCTGTTCATTCACGCGAAAATTGCGTTTTGGGGGGCTGAAAACGACAGCATTATTGTTAACGTCATACGCATGCGTATTACACGTTCAGTCTGTAGGCAAGCCATACTTACTATCTTTTCTCAAGCAAAAAGCCATTTTCTGCACCACTACAACCAGCGGAGACATAGTATTTAGATGCACACTACTATAAACACACATACACGCCGACAAAGTGTATTAAAAGCGCTTTTTAGATGAAAACTGTGTATGCGGAATGTGTATGTATGCAAGCACGTAGGGTTTCTTTATAGCCCAACAGCACCATCCACTCTCCTGGCATGCACAAAACATTGCTTTTATTCGGTTTCCCGGATCCATGTAAATGCGGATCATTTTGAAAACGCTGTCGTGAATATGTGAAACTTTTAAAAAATACAACGTTTTTTATCGTGTAAACGTACTCTCAGTAAAAAGGATGAATTTATAGACGCTGGGGAGGGTTTGCAGACGGTAACAAAAACACTGCCAGCCTACTAATACCAGAGAAGTTCAAACTAAATTTGAAACAAGAATGTAAAAAAGAAATCATCCTCACCATCTCTAGTTAGGGGTTGATGCACTTTTGTGTAAGTTTGACTTTAGGAATGTGAGATTTGGCAAAGAAACACATTATGATCAGATCAGTTTGTTCCAGCAGTCAAAATCCAGTATGCCATATTTATATCCGTTGCTATGGTAATGATGTAGGTGTCAGTATGATGCCAAAAATGTCTTCTTTCGCAACTATTGGGAAAAGCCACATGGAAAATGAATATAGAATAATCTGAATAATTATCCTAGATATCAATGAGATTGAATGGAGAGCATATGAAAACTTTGAACAATTTCTCCTGAGAAAGAGAAATCCGAAATCTCACAAATGTCTCCTTTAGAGTTTCAAAAGAGATGTCAACAATGTCTTTATTATCGAAGATCTCAATATGAACTCAAACATTTCTCGTCAAATTTCCCCAAATCTGTTTATAATACCAACACAGTTCGACACCTCTTCATACGTTTGAACAATCGTCTCAGTTTTTATAACCCTTAAGCAACCCTTAGAAGAAACATCTGACACTACGTTGATACCGAAATGAAACGTATCTGAGCTTTCACTGTATAGCTATATATTCTTAGATTTTTGGGAAAGAGTGGGTGAAGTGAATCAGTGGATGATTTTACATTCACAACACATAATATGATGAAACACTACTTGGGCAGCTCAGACCGAGACACATTTCTTAAAATTTGATTCTGGATAGATTTCCAACCACCTTTAAATATACTTGGGATCAGGTTTGTGAAAATCTGATTTTGTGTGCTTGAGTACATGTTTTAAACTGGTTTTAATGGCTTGTGCGCAGGGTTTGCCTGGACCCTCCGGCGAGAAAGGAGAGACTGGAGATGTCGGTCAGATGGTACGAAAAAGTTTTATCTATAAAATAATAATAAGCTGAAATTAGATTTATTACATTTCAAATTAACTCATGCTGTTCTTCTCAGGGTCCCCCTGGCCCACCCGGTCCCCGAGGCCCCTCAGGACCCCCAGGAGCTGACGGACCACAGGGTCCTCCGGGAGGTATTGGAAACCCAGGATCGGTGGGAGAGAAGGTAAAGAAAGATCTCCTTATCCTCCACCTGACTCACTGTCTCGCTTCGAACACCCTTTCATTTCAAATAGAAACTGACAGATCTGATGAAGAAGGTGTCGGTATTTCTCCCAGTGTGATTTCAGTGTGTGTTTGCGTGTTTGTGTTCAGGATTCGCAGGGTTAAACCCGTGTTTGTGTCAGTTTGTGTGTTTTTGCTCTAATGTGCCGTCTGAGATTTTAACCTACGTCGCACACCAGCATTGTTTCCGCGTGAGTTTCTTGCGTTCAGGATGATTTCACGGCCGACAGGGTGTGCGATGCCCAGTGCTTTAAAATCTGTTCCGATTTGAAAAGTCATACCATGTTTGTGTCTGTGAATCTAATACAAACACACAAGCGCGTTCGCATCATTGCGCCCGGTCAACCGCTGTCAAGATTATTGAATGCGACTGTTCAGTCACAGAACCAAAGAGCCATTTGAGTTCCCCGAGGAGTTTTGATGACCCAGGAAACTCAGAGAGAAGAGATTGCCACAGAAACAGATGGAGATGATAGATAAAGAGCTTGAGACTGTGTTAACTGCTGCTGGAGAAGACAGACCTCTTTACCCAGACAAGCCACTTATCCTTCTACAGCCCATCTAAAAGTACAGACTCGCCACTTGAAACAAAAGTAAGGTATAAAGAGAGAAAAGACTGTCAGGTTAAACTGATTTGTTTTTTTTCACATCCTGTTTGAAGGTGTTGTGCGTTGGGTATTGAGGTTAGCAAATTGATATATAGTTTGCAAAATGATCCATGCGATGACATAGCAAAATCTATTGTGAACTTTTACTAAATAAATGTACGAATATTACTGTTGTGTTTCTTAAAAGTGAATATCAACGGAATATCTCCGTGTGTCCAGACGATTGCAGTATGTTAAAATGTGGATGTTGTGCAGATTGTGATTCTGTAAGAGATTTCCAAAGTGCGGTGGATCTGCTGGCATGACAGTGAATTATGATGCTGACATACTGCTCTGTCCAGTGGAGAAAACTCTGCAGTGTTGAAGAAGAAAAGTGTGTGTGTGCGTGTGTAGAACTGACCACGCTGCATAGTTCAGTCACGTTGTTTCATTTACATCTTTCACCCATCTCTATTTCTCTGTAGGGTGATGCTGGTGAATCAGGAGAACCGGGTCCACAGGGAGACGTTGGCCCGCCGGTATGACATAAAACTAATGACCAACAAACACTTTTAAAACAATTTAAAACGCTCATTATCATTGTATCCTGAAGTTATTTATAAATAAATGTGCATATTGTCATATGGTATAATTCACATGTGTGTGTATGTTTCAGGGTCCAAGAGGTGAAAGGGGAGAGAAGGGAGAAGGTGGACCTGCAGGTTCTGCTGGCCCCCCTGGTCCAAAAGGACCACCAGGAGATGATGGTCCTAAAGGAAGTCCTGTAAGTTTGACCATGTTCACCTGTTCTACAGTATATACTGTACATACACTAAATGCTCTGTTTTTCTGATCTTTATCATGTGTCTTAGATGAATAAATACAAACTCACATATTACAGAATTCCGAGTCCTTTAGCTGCTATATGTCAAATTACTTATGAGCAAATATTTGACCGTGCCGTAATTTCCATGTTTCTGTATTCGGTATGTATTGGCTTCAATGTCTTGGTTTGATTTTCAGGGTCCGAGTGGTTTCCCCGGTGATCCTGGTCCTCCTGGAGAGCTTGGGCCCGCTGTAAGTGTTACGACATGAAGTTCTGAAGTGATTTTAATATGGAGAACTCACATAAATATGAATATCTGGGCAGTACAAGGAAGATATAGGTGGACGTTATATACAGGAAATGACATCACTCACGCCATCTCTTTCTTCCACAGGGTTTGGATGGTGCTCCTGGTGACAAAGGAGACGACGGAGAGGCTGGTCAGCCTGTGCGTATCTTCTAAATCAGCCAATCTGCTTGCTTTTCGCTGCATGCATAAATGTGTTTTATTTGATTATAACGCTGTTTGTGTTTGTTGTAGGGTTCTCCTGGACCAACTGGTGAAACTGGCCCCACCGGTCCTCCAGGAAAGAGAGTGAGTACCTATTGCATTAAGCTGTTATTTAGATGCATAGAATCATATAAGAGCTGGATTCATAATTCATTTTTCTCCAGGGACCTCATGGACCTGCTGGACCTGAAGGAAGACTGGGAGAGAAGGGCTCCAAGGTAGCATACCAACGAGCACATGCACTCAAGTATTCTGTCATACTTTTAAATGTGTGTCTTAAAGTGTCACGTGCTGTGACTTTGTGTGTCAGGGTGAATCTGGTCTGGAGGGTCCCGCTGGTAAGACGGGTCCGGTTGGACCTCAGGGATCCCCTGGAAAGCCTGGTCCTGAGGGTCTGAGAGGAGTTCCTGGTCCAGTGGTGAGTGAACTGCTCAGTTAAACCAGCATGTTCACAGATTATGAGGTCTTGTTGTAAATCTCTGTGCTTGATCAGTAAATCAGTCAAGACATTCTCACATTAACCCCATAACAAATATTGTTTGTATGTTTATAAAGAGTTCAGATGCAAAGAAAGACAACTTTTTGTCATAAAGGAACGTTTTTATCAGTCTCCTACATTTACATTTAGCAATACCAGATATTTCAGACCTGGCAAAGTGTAATATTTAACGGGGTTTGAAGCAAAATGATTGATGTGTTTGGCATTCACCCAACATCGTAATCTCATTTTTGAGGTGGCATTTAGAGAGTTTTGCATCTGAACTCTTTATATCTTTTTAGGACAATCTTTATATTATATTATTAGTTTCATTATAGCATTAAAGCTTGCACTTTTCCTCTTATTCTTATTTCAGTCATCTGAAAATAAATATATTTGTTTGTACTGTAAAGTGTGACTTACTGCTTTCATATTGAGCTACTGTAATAGATACAGTACACATCATCTGGGTGTGATGGTTTGTATTACTGTCTTATTATAATAATAAACACTGAGAAAGTATATTTTATTAATATGGCATGATATCATACAGGCATGTTTACAGCTGTGATTCTCTTTTAAAGTGTCTTTGTTTGATTCTGGTTTAGGGAGAGCAAGGACTGCCTGGTTCTGCCGGACCCAATGGACCCCCTGGACCAATGGTACCGACAAGACATTTTTTTCTGATATTACTATCTGTTCATTACATTCTGAAACATTGTGGAAGTTCTTTCCATTGAAATGACTTTTCAGCACACCCCTGAAACCTCACCTCGTAATTTATCATCTTTAATAATCAAATCTAATTCCATCAATACTCTCTCTCTCTTTCTCTCTCTCAGGGTCCTCCTGGTTTACCCGGCTTGAAGGGAGATAGTGGTGTTAAAGGTGAAAAGGTGAGAAAAGCAAAATCATCTTTGTTATTCCCATTCAGTGATGTCTCATTTTACTTGGGCTGGTGTTATACATCATGAACGAATGAGTTGAGTTTATACCTGTCTGTCATTTCTCAGGGTCACCCTGGTCTGATCGGACTGATCGGACCTCCAGGAGAACAGGGCGAGAAGGGCGACCGGGGACTGCCAGGTCCACAGGGTACTTCAGGACTTAAAGGAGACACTGTATGAAACGCACAAAATTGACTTTAAAAAAAAAGGTTTTCTGAGCCGGAATTCATTAACTTTCTTCTTGTGCCATTTTCTTTAGGGTATCGCAGGACCCTCTGGACCGCTCGGACCGATTGGACCTCCTGGAATGCCGGTACTGTATCTGATATTTCTCTGAAAATTGTTGCGCCCCACAGTCATTCTCGGGATGAGCAAAGATCGGTTTAAAATTGCTGTACAGATCCGTAATTTACAGTAGGGCTCCTTTAAAGCACCAGAAGGCTTTCCATTAGAAGCGAGAAAATATTTCAAGCATCCTTTATTATTAATAATGTTTAATATTATCTCATATATACAGTAGTAAAGTCATTAAGTTTTACTCTGTCTGTGTGTTTTGCTCTTGTTTAGGGTCCTGCTGGCCCTAAAGGTGCTAAGGGATCATCTGTAAGTTATTCATAAAACTTACATCAAATTATATATATGTAGCGTTTTTATTGTGTATCAAACCCAGTTTTTATTCTCTTTCTGTAGGGTCAGACTGGTCCGAAGGGAGATCCTGGACACCCTGGAACTCCTGGACCTCCGGTGCGTAACAGAAATCAAACTGCACTTCAAACACATACAATGTTTTCATCTGCTTTGAGAGAAATACACATTTAAGTAGTTTATTCTGCAGGAGCTGTTACGTAACTATAATTACAGTGTAAACTAAATCTGCTGTTCTAAATCACTCTGTTCAGATACCTCTGGGAGATTCAGTTGATATTACTTTATAGCGTAAACCTGATATTTCAAATCTTCAGATTTGTACTTTGTTCTTTTTATGTACTGGGTGAATGAGCCACGTGTCACAGACATATTTTATTTGTTGTATGAAACTTAGTTTATTTATGGGGTGAAGAGCAGGGAACAATGCAGCGATCCGTATTCATATTTACGCGTAGGCCATTTAGTCACTAGCAACACCCTAGCGACCACAGCTTCCCCATCCTACATTAAAATCACTGTTGTCTTCTTCTGCAGGGTCCCCCTGGTGATGTCATCCACCCTCTGCCTATGCATTCCAGCCCGAAACGGGCAAAGAGAAACATCGATGCCAGCCAGATGATGGACGACGCTGCAGATGCCAACTACAAAGACTACGAGGATGGTATGGAGGAGATCTTCGGATCTCTGAACTCTCTCAAACTGGAGATCGAACAGATGAAGCACCCGCTGGGCACGCAGAGTAACCCCGCCCGCACCTGCAAAGACCTACAGCTGTGCCACCCAGATTTCCCAGATGGTGCGTCTCACACACACACACAGTTTTCAATTTCAAAGTGATTTATTTGCATGACTATTTTAAACATCAAAATATTGTGGGTACTATGCTTATTCTTAAGAAAAAGAGTTGAATTCCTTTTGAAGTTGCTTTGGATAAACGAATAGAAATATAGAAATGTAAATGTCTATTAGCTTGCGGACTCCTTAATGTTTTGTTTATTACTTTTTATGTTATTAAACCACTCAAATGTGTAAATGTCACATGATGAAAATGGGTTTTCACGTACTGATTTGCCCGTTCTCGTTTTTTCTCAGGTGAATACTGGATCGATCCAAACCAGGGCTGTTCCAGGGACTCTTTCAAAGTCTATTGTAATTTCACCGCTGGTGGGGAGAGCTGCATATTTCCTGAAAAAAAGAGCGAAGGGGTATGAAATATTCTCCTGACAGCTGCTAAGCAAAACATTCCATGACACATAGATCTGGCCTTTAAATGAGCCTGTTCTGAGTACAGTTCTACAGAGAGATGGGATGAATCTCAACCGCGGTTATTGTGTGTTAAATATATCCGTTCTTGATTTAATTAAGATTCTCATTTCATAGTTCTTCAGCTTTGCTAATGGAGGATAAATCAGTAGGGTGTGAAGGGGATGCTCACAGACAAACAACACCTCTGACTTCAGTTCTTCCACAGGTTTAGGCTTTTAAATGGAGAGAATGCATTCCTGTCTACTTCACCCTGGATGCAAAAATTCGACAGCATTTTTTTTTCTTGCATGGGTTGTTGGACAATATATATTGCGAATTATCTTATAATAGAATCACAATGTAGGACATCATAATTCACAACTACATCATAGTCAGCTTGTTTATCGCTGTTGTCCTTCTGAAACCTCGTATCTCCATATTTCGTATTTTTTGATAAATCCTTTTTTTAATAAATATACCATATATACCATATTTACATACCAATTTATGTAAACCATAAATACATTATTATAAGTCACCCTTTAGGTTTTTCACTGGGTTTTTCAAATATTTAACCAACAAAAAGTATGAAAAAGTGCATGTCAACTTTGACAACACAGTATTTAATCATTTAGAAATGAAAATGTTTTTTTCCATTTCTTGAAAAACGGCAAATGTGGACAATCAACGTTTCAGAACGACAGCGACGGACATTTCATTCACCGCACAAAGAGATTTTCTAACGGGTCTTTCTGCCTGTCTACCTATCTAACTGTCTCTCTCTCCCGCTGTGGTGTGCAGGCCAGGCTCACCTCCTGGGTGAAGGAGAGTCCGGGGTCGTGGTTCAGTGAATTCAAACGTGGTAAACTGGTAAGAATGAGTCCTTTTTCTCCCCCTCCTGAAATAGTCTCCTATTTTACAGAGCAAAATGGCTCGCTGGCCCAAAGACAGTCCAGGCACATGGTATAGTCGCTACAAGAGAGGGTCAATGGTAAGTAGGAATGCATGAGAGACCGGGCCCGAGGTTCTGTGGTTCCGAGGATCTGGGTTCTGTCTCTGGAGGCCTGAGCTTCTGCATGTGTCATTGATGCGTTTGCGCAAGAGCATGGTCTTCATCAGAACAGCAGAAAAATGTGTGTTTGCTCAGACTTATGGGTGTCGGAGGGCTGTAGGCGGGGCCATCGGTCAGTCTGTTGCCGTGGAAACAAAACCAAAAAATGGAAAGCCCCTCAAAAATGACTCTGGTGATATGTTTCATGAATGTGTAGTTATTTGGAGATTTTACCGGGAAAGTTCTGGCTGATGGAATCCGTCTGGTCTCGCCTTTACTGTAGGTTTGAGTTTGTAAACACATGATTTTTGACAGACTCATAAGCTCTGTTCAAACACTAGTGAGCTTTCTATCTGAACAGCGTTTTAGGTGTTTAGATATTTACACAATTATACTGCCTAATAAATACATAGTAAGGCATAGTCATTTTGTATAAAAATAACAACCACAGTTGTTCCAGACATGTAGGACTTTAGTCTGAGATATTTAGAAGAGCAACATTGAGCCCCATCGCCGTCCACTGTATGAACACAAAACCACAGAGACATTTCTCAAAATATCTTCTTTTGACATATGGAGTCATATACAGGTTTTGCAACATGAGCGTAAGTGAATGATGACAGAATGTTAATTTTTCAGTGAACTATCCCTTCAGCTGGGCCAAAATTCTCAAATTCTTCAGATTCATTACACAGACTGATGGATTAGAGGGAAATGCCAGTTCATTTTAAAAAATTTCAGTACATAAGAAATGATAAGAAATTGTTTATTTTGGAAAAAATATATACATGATACTGTATTTCATTTAATTACAATGAATACTCCTTTTAAATCACCATTTAGTGAGGTTTTGTTTCAGTTCGTCTCCGAAAGTAGCCAGATGGGTAGTGGACAAGTGAGGCAGTAAAGAGAGATGTAGCTGAAAGTGAAGTTTGAAACTGAGCTTTTGTGTCTGTTTGCTCTTGGTCATTTCATTCTGAGCTTCTTAGTTCAGCCTCTCATGACATGAAGCTGTAATCATGAGGTATTGTGTTTAAGACGGATGTGGATGTGGGGCAGACGAGGGGACGGTGTGTAACTTGTTTCACTGTACTTGTGAGGGACTCTTCTTTAAAAATTTATTTTCTAAAATGTCTTACCTGGTACAAAAAAAGTACTATAGTAGAACTATAGTTAAGTAATGGTATCAGATATTAATACAATGATATATATCAGGGATAATCCGTGTGTTAAAGGGTTTTAATGCACGGCGCGGAGGCTATGAACCACCCCTGATGCGAAGCGGAGTGCATTAAAATCCTGTAAGGCACGGCTAGCTGTGGATTATCCCTTATATTATACCATGAAAATGTAACGCTGTTATTGATGTTACAGTGTCATTTTAAATATCAAACAGGTGAAAATGACTGATTTTCGTCAGTTTATTTAAAGTATAATCAAACTGACTGGAGCGACTGGTGCGTTAAAGGCTTTTAATGCCAATTAGAATCGCGTATTCAAACAGACCATGGTATACTAAAAATATACTAATTGATAATATTTAATCGTATATCACAATGGTAGTGCGACGCGTACTCGAAGAAGTACTACTGTAGTATTACCAAGTTTTTATCAATAACCATAAAATGTTAGCCATAACCAAAGTGTTTATAGGGTGCAGACATTTCAGTAGTCCTCACAAGTATTTGTGTACAAGTTCTGATGTGTTTTGTGCATGCATGCAAGGTCAATGCATATAAGTGTGCGATGCGGAGGTCCTGTTCGTAAGTATATAATGTGGGATGTGTGTGGTTGGCATGTATGCTGCATGTGCTTTACTCTCTCAGTCAGTCAAATATGTGTCTGTTTGTGGATCAGAGGAGATGGAGTCGCTTCTTAACATGGGTTGGTATATTAACGAATGAAAACAAGACATTTGCATATTTTTGGTAATGCAAATGTTGCATCACACCACAAAGGGGAATTTGCATATAAAGCAGTACAAGTGATTTGAATATATTAGTGATTTGTTTTTCAGCGCAGTCTCTGAATGTTCAAAAAGAGTTTGCAGTTTATATTTGAGTGTGGTTTTGTTTTTGTCGCTTGCGTAGAAGATCTGATTCGAGAAAGGAGTTTGGGATTCTTATTTAAATACATTGAACAAAAGCCTTTTGTCTATTAGATTTTCTTAGACACACATTTGTGACTCACAATGCTGCCACTACGCAGGTGCATTATGGGTAATCGGATGTGGCATGGCCAGCTTTCAGAATTTCCCAATTATGGAGCAAAATCCATTGTGATTTCACTCTGTGCGAAGAAAGAAAGAAATTACATTCTGCGTAAAAAGAATATAAAGCTTGTTTTTTGACCGATACCTTTTTGCATTGCATTGCATTGCAACATGATTTGTGTTTTAAAAGGAAAAGTTGTTTAACCTTTTTCAGAACTTTCAATGAATGTTTTAGCTTTCCGAATAAAAAATCCAAAACCACCAAAAGACCACAGGGGTGTGATGTGTAGTTTTCAACCGAGTCTCTAGGGGGCGTTTCTTCAGCTGCTATCTAGACCAGACTTCTCTCTGTTCGTGGTTTTAGCTCTCATACGTGGACGCAGAGGGAAGTCCCATCAGCGTCGTCCAGATGACGTTCCTGCGTTTGCTCAGCGCGACAGCACGACAGAACCTCACCTACAACTGTTATCAGTCTGTGGCTTGGTACGACCAGGACCAGGACTCTTACGATAAAGCCATCCGCTTCCTGGGCTCCAATGACGAAGAGATGTCATACGACAACAACCCGTACATTAGAGTTGCTGTCGACGGCTGTGCGGTAAGCTCGGGGCTGATGAAAAAATTGGGTCTTTTAAAGAAGTTTCATGCATTGATTTTCTGTTGTTTTACCCTTTTCCTCTTGCAGTTGAAAAAGGGCTATGAAAAGACTATTCTTGCGATCAACACACCTAAAGTGGAACAGGTGCCGTTTGTTGACATTATGTTCAACGATTTTGGCGGAGCGACGCAGAAGTTCGGCTTCGAGGTCGGACCGGCCTGTTTCATCGGCTAAGACTGCTCACCGAGCGCACACGAAACATATTCATTTCCTCCGAAACAAACACGAGAAAGAAATAGGACGACATATTTGTAAAGTTTTGTGTTTCCCAACCAAACCCAAGAGAAATTTGAAGAATGGATGTCTAAACAATGGGTTAGTAAAAAAGAGCAACCTTTATAACCTCAGTGTACCCTTTTCATCACATGCAAGTTTTGAAACTGGATGAGGTCATCGCTCTTGTTTCTCCAAGCCCCTCCCACTTTACGCCTGTCCGACTCTTCACCCCGCCCCGTGATGCTCCTCCCACAGGCTGTATAGACAGACTCCTCACGTAACGCTCTGTGTTTCTCAGACGAGAAGTTCTGTTTGGTCGTTTGTTTACTTGGGTTTATGTTGTTCCGCCTTTCACTTTTTTGTGCATACTTGTCCTCCATTACCTGGAATGGTGATTATATATATATAAATATATATAAATATTTTTTCTATGTTTGTAAGTACTTTCTGTATATTTTTTCTGGTGTACTGATTTTTTTTTTGGCTCTGGCTTCAAAACATGCATGTGAACCCATTGAGCGATAAGGACAGAGCAGTGGGTTTTTGGAAAAAGTAAAAAACAAATAAGAAATATCTGAACCCCCTCTCAAATAAATGCTGAAGGTCTTTCCCCTGAGTCTGAAGAAATCAACAAAATAAAGGAAATTATTAAAGAAGAAAACGGCAACAAAATGATGTTTCATTGCCAACTTTAACGTTAGGAACACACTTCCAGGCTCATTGAGATCGAGACTCATGTGGCGAGTCCGATCACACACACACACACACACACACACACACACACATACGTACGTAATGAGAGACCGTCACACTGAGGAATCACAACATCTGTAAACTTGGTGCTATTTCCTTCTGTCTGTGGTGCTACAAATATATACCATTCCTGTTTTGTGTTTGTTTTGATTGAAAATGGCTCTGCGGCGGCACCCAAACAATTCCACGTTTTATGTCAAAGTGTCTGGCTGTTGGTTCGAGGTGGGGCAGTATTTTTATGCATGTGGTCAAAACATAGTCAGTCACAGATGAAAACATGTTTCCTTCCGTTTCGACATCTGACATATCTGTAATTACTTTTATACTTGAGGCGTGTCTTATGTATTTCTGGTCCTCCAAAGCGTTTGGTTTATACTTTACATTGCAGAGTTCGTATTACCGTTTACAGTAACACTCCTAAAACACGGTTGTACTGCAAGTACAACATTATAAAATGGGCCCTGTAATGTAAAGTGTGACCTTTTGCTTGGTCACAACACAACTGAGAGCTTGAATTTATTTTGTGTATCATTTCCTGGGTGGAAATCAGTGCAATGGAACAGCTTTCACCTCAAACTTTTAACATACTCAAACTTTAAACGGCTCAAATCGCTCTGGAAAATTGGTTTGGGACCTTTCGTGTTTCAAAGAGGGTTCTGTGAACATCTTAATCGAGGATCTCTGTCTTACCAAACGCTTATGCAAGTGAATAGTTTATTCGTTTTTCTGCCAATTTCAGCTTTTCTTCCAAAGATTTTAATTTAAGACACTTGAAGACCAAAGAGAGTTTTTCCTGCACTAATGTTTCGAGTATGTTGTACATTACAAATTTCTGCTACTGTAGGTACTATTGCATTGCATTGACTTCACGTCATTTGGGGGATTTGTTTTAATTGAATAGAGCCATCCTGTTATTCATCTAATGTTATTCAGCATCTTTTGCCACTAGCAGTTTCATTCGCGCGCTCTTATTCTAGCTTTTGACCACTAGACCTGCTACTGCAAAATCTTGCTTTTCGATTGTTAAATATGACTTGAACTCTTTCTTTAAAGACACGTACAGACACGTTTTTGTCAATGCAAAATATTGGGGAAAAAAATCTGTACATTTCAAAACCAGCAGTAATGCTGCCAATAAAGGTGATTCTGTTTTGTTTTTGTCTCTGTAATGTTTGTTTGTTTGTTTTGAGCTCCTGTCAAACCTGTGTACGAGCAGATAGAAGAGATATCGGTTTTGTGTCAATAAATTTGAGTTTTCTGTGTCCACCCACCCTTGTATGTCTTTTGAAGCATTAAAACTTTTCTGAATGCATGAAATTGTTAAGCTTTTTCTCTTGATGTTTTTTGTCCTGCAGTTTGATCTGATTCCAGCCACATTCTGATCTAGCGATCGATGAAATCAGGCCTGTCCTTCATTGTGAAATGAAGCGAGAGCGATGATTGTTGTAACGCTCTACTAAAGCCCATGTTCCTCTGTAGTATATTTATTGTATTATTTAAAAATAAATGTTAATTGATACCAGTAGTGTTCTGTATATCTGATAACTGTATATCTGAGGACAGATATTGATGTTATATACGATACAATATACATGGAGAGATGCAGCAGGGGTCATGTACTGTGTGTTCTATGTGTGTGATTGTATGGGATTCATGTGCATTTTTAAGAAAAGTTGACGTATGTTTGGTTGGATTGATGTTTTCGCCATCTTAGCGTCAGTGGGTGCAGATATTATAATGATGGAGACCACGAGATGGATAAATGACGTGGAACCTGTGAAGATCATGAAGTTCTGGTGAGAAATAGCAAAAACATTCAAAATAAACACATATACAAAGCGTTTTAAACGTAATATATTGTCATTTAAATGCTGTCATGAGTACTGTTTTAATATACCGTTGCTTTCTAAATAATCATGTTTTTGGTAATGAAATAAGCATTTTATTTTATAATATCGACATTTGGACTCCCTGACATCCCATAAACAAGCCTAAAATTTAGATCATCAAGAAATAAATAAGTGTTTTATCTCTCTGTCTGTAACGTGAGTTCTTTGATCAATATATAAATCAAAGAGACGTTTTCTCTTAACCTCTCAGAAAGCTGCAGTAATGAGCTGTAGACATCTGTAATCTCCCGAGTCTCACTGACTGGAGCCTTTTTCTCAGGAGACAAGAGTCACTGTCCTAGATCCATTTCAAACAGTCCAGACCGCAGGACCAGCTCTGAAGCTCACAGTATTAACATATTCATTCATTCATTCAGTCCACCTCCACACGAGCACATCAGCATGCGTTCCATTCACACAGATGATGTCTTTACAATATCAAATGTACAGTATGAGTAAAAAAACCCTGATCAACGCACAATATTAAATGGTTATTAAATCTAACCATGAATAGTTACGGAAACAGTTGTATTTGCAGTTTACCACGTATATAAACACCAGTGAGATCTCAAACAACTGAAGGGCAACTCAATGTCAATGAGATGTGTAAATATGCTTGAATTTAATCATATACAGGATAAGAGGATCAATGGTAAACATGGCCTTTAGGATTGTTTGACATACACCACACAGCGAGGACACTGGGGTGCGGAGAGAAAGAGAGACTTAAAAGCTTTGAAATGGAAAGTGCACCTATTACGTGTAGGAGTGTTTTTGAAAGTAAATTGAAAGGAATGTGACTCACATTAAAAGGAGTCAGAGAATATTTCCAACTTCACAACCGGTGGATGGAAGGATGAACCCTTTGGTGAATAACACACATAATGTCTAGTATATAAACAATATACTGCCAGTAATAATCTCTCTCTATCTCTGTGGAGTGCAGGACAGTGTCACTTCATGGGTGTCTAGTCGTGTTTGGTTTGAGAACATTTAAATGTGGTAAACTGGTGACTTCTTTTTGTTCTCCTGAACTTTTAATTTGTCAGTTTTGCAGGTTGTTTTGTGCATATGCAGTGTGTATTTGTAGGATATGCGTGTTAGTGTAGGCTGTGACAGTGTGTGTGTGTGTGTGTGTTTGCCTCTGTTAAAAGTGTACTTGGTGCGTTTCTGTATAAAAGCGGATAAAGTACTGGCAGAAAATGACCAGTACATTTCCCTTTATTTTACGGACATTTCCGTTAATTCCAAAATGTAATCGAACGACAAAACGTAAAATACAGGTTTAACAACTGTAAAAAATCCTTCGTATTTATACAGTATATTGTGCCCTATTTTTGCACATGTGTAGGTTGAAAGAGCAAACTGTATACACTATATGGACAAAAGTATGGGGACGCCCCCTTGTAATAAACATACTTCAGTCATGTGTGTGTATCTTAATGCCACAGCAAATGATATTCTAGAGAACTGTTTTGCTTGTAGTTTTATAGGACTGCAACAAAGATGGAAACAAAATTCCTATTGAATGGTATGGCATTAGTGTAAGACTGAAATACATAAACATGTTTATTAGAAGGGGGCGTCCCAATTCTCTTGTTCATACAGTGTGTGTGTAGTTTTTTTTTTTGTT
>NC_136785.1:2204384-2350341 GCF_947034865.1 Barbatula barbatula | reverse complement strand
TGTGTTAGCTGTGTTAGCTGCACAATATGTAATCGGCCTTGACCTGATGTTTCCAATATATTTTCATAACATTATATTATTATATCCCCTTTATTCTGCCTCTTCAATTTTTATTTTGATAATTCTGTCTAAATTACACTCTATTTCTGTTTTTAAATATTTACATTATTGTATTATAAAGCACTTTAAGTGCACTAAATACAAATATCACATGTTTATTTTATTTTATTCTATCCTATCCTATCTTATTTTATTACTATATTATATATCTTTTCGTTTGTTTACATATCGCACTATTTGTATGCCAGATACTGCAAATGCTTTGGGCAATACTAATGTACACTTTGTCATGACAAATACAGCACACCTACATTGCAATTGAGAGAGAGAGATAGAACTACATAATGTATGACTAAAGCTCCCAGCTATAGAATGAATGAGACTATTTCTTGTTTACCACGGTACAGAAATGTGTCTCCTGCGGTCTTATCACCTTTGTGGAGAAAAGGTCACGAGCAGTCTCAAACAATAGTATTAATCTGTCTTGTGGAGAGAGGACTGTATCACATTAGTAACGGCTTTGCGTTCCATTGATTGGGTTTGGCTTGTATGATGGCATATGAAGACTGTGTGTGTTTTAAGACAACACAAGCATTTTACAAACTCGACACTTATTGTTTCTTTGAAACATAATCCATAAATCAAACACGCACATCACACACAAACACAATTTTCTTGAAATCGACTACAGATTACTAAACAGATCTATCATCGGCACAAACATTCAATCTTTATTCTGCTGTTGTCCATCATATAGTTCTGCTGTCTGAACCGTGAAAGGGCAAATGTGTGTGCTGTTCACTGAGTGAGAGAGAGAGAGAGAGAGAGAGGAGAGAGAGAGAGAGGAGAGAGAGAGAGAGAGAGAGGAGTGGGAGAGAGAGGGAGAGGAGAAAGAGAAGAGGATAGAGGAAAGAGGAGAAAGAGAAAGAGAGAAGAGAAAGAGAAAGAGAAAGAGAAAGAGAAAGAGGAAAGAGGAAGAGGAAGAGGAGAGAGAGAGAAAGCGAGAAGAGAGAGGGGTGACAAAGCAATCACTTAGCAACCAAGAACAGTGTGAAAAACCAATACATCTTCAACACCCTAGTAACCATATAGCAACACCCTGGGCACCATCGAGATTAACCCTAACAACCGCATAGCACTGCCCTGGCAACCGCCCAAAAAACGGGTGTGTAGTGTAGGGAGGGTTTGGACTGGCAAGAACAGCTTTTTCTTCCTGAAACATACAAATCTACTTTGCTATTTTTAACCTACTGCTTAAGACAAAAAGAACAAAATGCCCAAACCCCAAGAATGAGAGTAAATTACTATGTTTTGCTGTAATGATATTTCAGCTGTGGACGAGTATTCAATAACGTTGCATTAAAACCAGAACGCAGAAGAGCACAAGGGCAAGAGTAAATGTTCAAAAAAGCAGGGATCCCTTCCAAACACCTCTGCGGTAGGCCCGGTGTCAAGCAAATCATTTGAGGTTTCTGTAGAAAAACTTCGTAAAACATCAACTTGCTCCTCTACAGAGCGTGAATGCTGCAGAAGTGTTAGTTGGGAGGTCTCCAACGCTCTGGTTCAGACCGATTGGTAAATCACTCATGTGGTGTTGGAGGTTTTTTTACACGCAGCCCGAAGCTGAAAGCTTTACTGTAGACCGTTACACGTGAGTTACTGCTGCTCTGCCTCCTTCAGCAGAGAGCTCATGCCGTTACTACTGGTACATTCTGAACTAACCATCATCCAGCCTCTTAATCTGCAGGATGTTATCAATTTGCTGGGGGCTGAAAAGATCCTACAGCCTACATATGAATTATTAAACATGATAAAAAAAAGTATTAAAAGGAATCCCAGTTTGAGGTTTTAGTTGTGCTGCTCACTCCTTGATGAAAGTAATATTGATCGCTGTTCCCTTTGAGAATGTCGCTGTGGTATAAAACATTCATATGAGATGTTAACTGCAAATCTTGTTGGAGAATTAATAGCCCCTGACCCAACAGAGGGGCTCCGTTATAAAATGGTTAGAATAAAAATCATTCACTCAATTTCAAAGCATTCCAAACGTACTTGACATTTGTTCTTCTTCAAAGTACCCTTAAGAATAGTGCATTCAAAAGGATCAATTACATTCTTCAGAAGTCGTATAGTAATGAGTGTTATGTAAGAAACAGGTCCATAATTTGTCATTTGTAAAAGTGATACCATTTATATTTAAAATTTCTAGAAAAAACACATATTGAGAAAATCTTTCCTTCATCCTATTCTACAAGGATTCATAAATGGATAAAAAAACACCCAGACGCACACAAACACACAATTTTACAACAGGCTGTATTGAACCCGGAACTTTTAATGCAAAACATCACTCAATGTGTTTTGATATGTTCCCTTTAAGCGCTGGTTGACAAGTGGGTGTGCTTTCCAGGAGAATAATCCAATAACGGACTAAGAAAAGTTGTTACGTAAGTGAATTTCATGTTAGAAAAAAACTTTCTGAAACCTAAACGGTTCGAACAAAGAAATACTACGTCATACGTGTAATTTTTTCATTGACAAGTTGGCCATGTTAAGCATGAGAAGCCAGCATGTTCAACATTGTAAAGAAGTCTGAAAGTCATGAAACACTGTTGCACCACACCTTAAACAAGCAACTCTATGATTCACGCTACATTGTTCATTCACACACCAATATCTCAAGGCCGAACCAGCTGTAGCTCAGTGTGATTTGTGCTGAAGTGACCTTCTACTGCTATGGCTCTATCATTCATGTACTTCATTTCTCTTTTATATCTCTCTCTGTCTCCTCACGCACAAAATACAATCTGACTGGTGTTTGATAAGCTGATGTTCCCTGCAGGAGGTGTCCTGTGCTCACAGGATATTTACGGTCAGCACAGAAAGATTGGATGATTGTGGTTCCATACCCTACAAACACGCAGTATTTGCACAAACGCTAGTGTGTGTAATAGAGAGTGACAGGCCCGGAAAGAATATATGCCCTAGATTCTGTGTTTTAGATGTTTTGCTGTGTGATGTTTTATTGAGGCGAGGTTGGATATGCTGAGAGACACATCGGGATGCCCGAAACTCTTTATACGTCCCTCTCTTTCTTTCTCCCTCTCTCTTTTCGCGGTCTCTCAAAGGTCAGAATGCAAAGAGATCCCGTACCATTGACATATTCATGTTATAATCCAGCAGCAGCAGAACAAAAATGGATCGCGTGTTTTGGAAATGATCAGAATGCTTTGCCTTAAAAACACATTATTATTAATTAGGTGTGACATCCGATAAAACTCCACTACCCATTGTGACTTCACGTATTTGATTTAGTAGGTCCACATGCAACATATAGGGTACAGTTTTCACATTATTTTTTGTAGCCAGTTTGTCTATAAAGGAATCGACTTGCCATAGTAAAAAACAAAGATTTTTGCATTAGATAAGGTTATCTATAACATTATGAGGTAGTTTGCACATCTTACTTTGTCAGTATTACTCACTAATACTTCGGGCTGTATGTGTGTGTATAAAAGATGTATACTCATTCTCTCATACTGCAGGGCTACATTTTTCTTGTGGTATGGCTCCGGTGGGTGGTCGATGTAATTTTTATGACAGTACCACTGACTGCGACACGGGGGCGCGCGTGTCATTCTAATGTAAACTGAGTTCACCCATTAACGCACCAGCGCGCGCTGGATGCGAGTGGATGCAGGGCGGGTCCTTACCGGGACGGTGTGCATCGTGGAATGTTATTCCTCACGACATTAACAATCAGACCAAATCATAGGTATAGGTCATTCCTTCTAAGTAGTTTATTATTATGTCACTATCATATCACTTAATATGGACAAAACATTCAACTCTCTATTTTCAAAGATCACATATGTTAGATCTCTTTAAATATTATGATGAAGTGTGGATCTCCAATCAATATGATTCCACTTATAATATTGTTTCCGTTTGCAAGCAATTCCTCAATATCAATTTCTGCAAGACTCTAGAAACAAAAGACCCCATTACATCACCTTCCAGTGACATCACATTGGTGGGAAAACACTAGTACAAGATTAGTAAGTATTTGCAGTCGATTGTATTTTTTCTTATAATAACACAACTTTTAAAAGATGGCTAAAATAAAGTCAGCTAGTCCTCAATCACTCGCCGTGTTATAGGTTCCATCATGTTCATTTTCATTTCGTGTAAGTTATAATCAATAAAGTTTAAGTGCCTGAGTTGAACCGCAGTACATTTCCTGGAGACCGCTATGCTTTTATAGAAACAATTTCTTTGCTTTTGTTTATAACCACTACAAATGATAGGCTCCTGCATTAAAGGAATGAAGAATGTCAATGCATTGTCTATGTTTCAAATAAACACATTTCAACCTGATGACCTTCAGTGTCTTATTTTCCATTCTCATTAAACAGTGATGTGTGTCCTATGAGAGTTAATGATTATATTTCAACAGGGCGCTTGTTAATTTAACATCACTTGGGATCCTTTTCACTACTGTTATCCCGAAGTGGGCCGTGACAGTAAGATGTTGTTTACGACCCTACCGGACTCGTGACAAGAGCGGCCTCATAATCGCGAGTCCCCGGTGGCGCGCAAAGGGCGTCTGGTGAGCGGAGACATGATGCGCTCCGTTTATTATATAGGGGCGCGTGGCGCCGCCTTCTTTCTCATCTACGGAGGAGCCGTCAGTGCGCTCGGTCCCGAGTAATTCAGTTGTGTGGGGAAGACGGACCGATAAGGGCGTGAACGCACACAAAAGAGGCACGACTAACGGGAAAGACACCAGTTAAACGGGACCGGCGCGAGGTTCACCACAGCCTTGTTTCAGGCTGTTTTTTGTAACTTGAACTGTGCAGGATTCCATTCAACCTCCGACAGCGCCAAGATGAACACCGCGATACCGTCCGAACCGGGACCGTTAGAGGAGACGATGAGAGTTATGATGGTGATACACGAGGCGCTCACGGGCAACGATGCTCGCCGTGGTTTTCCAGTGGCTTGTGTAGACTAATGAGAGTTTGGGTCTGAGCGCAAAGATGTCGGTGCCTTTGCTGAAGATCGGTGTGGTGCTCAGCACCATGGCAATGATCACCAACTGGATGTCCCAGACTCTGCCATCACTGGTGGGACTGAACACCACCAAACTAACCGCGGCGCAGGGCGGCTATCCAGATCGGAGTATAGGAGTAAGTGTCGAGTTACATACGATTGAACGAGCAAATTTATATCAAAGTTCAAATATCGCATAATATATCTGCGTTATTGCTTTTTAGCTGAGCTTTTCAGTGCGTTGCAACTCGCGTTTTTGGGTAAGGGGGTGCGCACCAAATGCGTTCTTGCATTGGAAAGCAGAGCGCAAACAGGCTATAACGCAGTGATTTCCAGAAGCCTTTTGAGCACTGGAACTTGTTGAAACTTAAAACCGCACAGCTCACGAGACGACGTCCAAAGACGTGTATGCATAGACCATCAATTATTAAAAAATTGCGAACGCATTTTGTAGTTATTTTATATTTACACTGGAACACAATTACTTTTTTAATACAGTTTGAACTCGGTATGTTCGTCCGAAACGTGCAGAAAATCAAGTCCAACTTGTCTATTTGTGCTGCACTGTTTTAAAGAGGTTATGAAAGGTGTTTTTATGAAAGGAAAAAGTGAGAAAATCTGTTTGATATTGGATTTGCTCAGCACAGTTTAACTAAATAGTAAAAAAATGCTTTATGGGAATTATGATGAGATGATATATAGACGGTTGCTTTGCATATTACATAGTTTGCAGATCTCGATGTCTAGATATAAAGATGTTTGTAAGAAGTGGAGTTCACAGAAGGGCTTATGTGACAGTGAAATACTGCACAACGTGTATTTTATATGGCTGCAAAGTAGACAGATCAACAGTCTGTTGGCATTGTTTTAATCTTCCATAAGCACGGTGTTGATGTGGTGGATTTGTCTAAATGATCTGAACGGATGTACGGCGGTGGACCATCTGTGTTTCACCCCTGGCAGTTCCGAGCGGCTGCGATCAGCAGTTCGAGATTGACAGAAAGGTCCTTTTTATCTAACAGCTGTCAGTCAAATCCAGCTAAGAAATTGTGTGCTTGGATAAATGCCATTGATGTTTGTCTTGCAGATTGATGTGGTAGTAGATGTTCAAATGCTGCGTTCTGATTGGTGGGCGGTAAGCGTGGCGTGACCTGACCGAGTAGATAGGGCTTTGCGTAATCTTATGTGTGTTTATTATGTCAATGTGGAATTATAAATGAATCTATGAACGGCGGATGACAGCGAGGTTTAAATGTAATATTTGGTCAAATCAGACATCAGATTAATTCACCCTCTCTCTGCCTCTTTCACAGCCTCTCGCTAACCCAGAGGAGTCCTGGCAGGTGTACAGCTCAGCGCAGGACAGCGAAGGCAGATGTGTTTGTACGGTCGTCGCACCTCAACAAACCATGTGCTCAAGAGATGCCCGCACCAAACAACTCCGTCAGCTACTGGAGAAGGTAATCGAACCGTAGCCGTCAGTGACCTTTCACCTCCCATCCCATCATGTTACCTTTAAAATGAAGTTACCATAGACGCTCGGCCTGACAACAGTTTTTTCTCCAGAGATCAGTGATCAGGGTTGTGCCTAACAACAGCTCAGTTAATGAGTTCCTCTGGAACAGGGTCGGCACTATGGCACATGTTCCAGAAATATAATCAGCAAGACAATGATGCAACCAGGGAAAAACACTGTAAACATATCACGTCATCAGTAGATTGTAAAATAACTAGATGATCTCACGACTTCTCTCCAAAACCTACCTCCTAATATGAGTTCCCCATGTATATGTTTTGAAAAAACATAATTTTGTTTCGGATGCATTTTGGTCAAATTTAGATACTCGAGAGAAATCTACATTACATTTACATTTAGTCATTTAGCAGACGCTTTTATCCAAAGCGTTCAGGGAGCAATAAGAGATAAGTCATTAAAGAGCAATATTACAATAGGTGCTAATATCTATCCATCATATTGTCATTGTTGAGTGGAAACCTTATATGTCCAAAACAACAGAACATGGAGAAAGCACTCTATTTACATTTTTTGAATTAAACACTGTGTTGTCCAAGTTGACTAGCTTTTTAAAAACTTTTCACAGACAAATGTATGAATGATTTATGGAAAATATTAAAATCAAGAAATATGCAATGATCCAACAGCAATGATTCGATCATCTCAGGCCAAAGGCATGAAAAGAGATATATGAATTAAAACCCTTTTTGCACTAAATGGAATAAAATGAATAAGTCAAACATATGCGTGTATTTGATGTATTTTATACATCAGTTCATCAACTTAATGTAACGTTATCGATAACATCCAACACAATCTCACAGCAATCTCTTTGTTGAGGTGGCTAATATGTTTTACCCGAGGGGGTGTCAATTCATTATTGTTTTTTCTAATAATCGTACAAATTCAAACTTATTAGCCAACTTGTAAAATAGTAATGCAGTTTTTAAGATGACTTACAAAGGAGCAAATATAGAAGGTTGCCCAATGTCGCAAGTAGACAGCAAGGTCTTGAAAACAGATTTTACATGTCCGCCAACTGTGTGCTTGTAGGTGCAAAACATGACGCAATCAATCCAAGTGTTGGACCAGCGGACCCAGAGGGACCTGCAGTATGTGGTGAAGATGGAAGATCAGCTCCGTGGCCTGGAGACCAAATTCAAACAGGTGGAGGAAAACCACAAACAAAACATCGCCAAGCAATACAAGGTACGCATGCACGATTAGACACAAAAATGCACGCTAAACAATTCAGATTTTTCATCAAATAATGATTATAAAGCAGTTCATATGGACACAGCACAATCAAGATTGCATGCATAAATAGAAATGTGCAAGACCTACCTGTACATCTGTCGAGAACGTGTGATCCAGAATCATTTTTATCATTAATAGCTAATTATAATAATCATAATAAAAGACAAAGGATAGATCTGCACATTTCCGTTTCTATAATGTATCCTAAGAATTCAACAACAATGAAAACATGCCAAAACACAAATCTCGCGAACATGCATGAAATGTCACGTTATTTGCGCTTTTGTAACACAACAGCGTGTATGTGTGAGTACAAGAGTCTGTGTGTGCGTGAATGTGCTAGATAGGTTAGCGAGGTAGCTCCCTGTGCTGAGTCTGTTGTTTCTTGCTTGCAGGGCTAACTATAAAGACATGATAGGAGAGCCAGAGGCCAGAAGAGGCAGGTCTAACCCACGATTGGCTGAAGTGGGCGTCAATCACGCTGTTTATGTCACGATTCTCATATTCTATACGACATTAGCTGTAAGAAGCACCCTCTCCCCTTTCCTTATCCAACCACCAATCAGATCTCTTTCTGCATGCCAATCTAAAGGATTGTTACGTTTCATTTATACAATATGATCTTCATTATTATTTAGCTACATTGATATTGATATGATTACTCTTCTCATATTCTTCTCATCTTTGATAGTATTGCTTAAGTTTTTTTTTGTTTTGTCACTATGAATCTTTGGTTATTGGAGTAATATGCGTTTGAAGTAAAGAACTCAATCCTACCATCACATTGTTGTATGTGAGTTGTAATTTTCAGCATGTGTCCCTTCTGCTGTTGCATTCTAAACGATAAACTAATAAAGTTTTTTCCCAATTGTTTACCGTGTTCAGAGCGCTTGATTTCGTCGCTAAATGTATGCCGATTATATACGGAGCTCAGTAAATTTACTGCTGTTTGGCCTCTGGACTCTCAACACACAACACACACATGCGCTCTTACAAATGAAGGTTCTTTAAAGGTTCGGCAAAGAACCTTAATCAAATCAATAATCATTTATCACCGTCTAGGGTTCTCTAGTTGGATGTATGAATATCGGGAGATTATAAAAAGTTAAGAGAGGGCAAGTGGAGGTCTATAAAGATCAAGTACATTCACAATGTGCCAAAAGTAAGAGGAGATCCTCTTGAACAAGTTTGACTTCAGCTACATCCATTTCTCATATTTTAATATCTCAATTTCTCCTTTAAATCCACGAGGTTGCATGGAGAGCTGAAAACGTTCCCATCTTTTGCGTTTCTGAAGAGATCTCAACAAGGTCTCAAACTGAGATGCGTCAAGTCTGGAATCAAAAGTCTATATTTTTTAAGATCTTAATACGATCTCAAACATTTCTCATCAAATTGACCAAAATCCAGACTATTTGACCTCTACAATCTACATTCATTTTACACCTCCATACTCTTCATAGATTTCTACAACTGTATATTTGTGACATTTTTCCTAAGCAATTTAAGACTTTAATGTTTAAGACTATGCTGATATGGTTTAATAGCCTTAGAACATAAAAAGTGTACAGATAAACAAACAAAAGCTGATGCAAGCACCCTCCCGTATATCTGGAAACACAGACTGTAGTGATCATCTCTATAGATGTAGACAAGGGTTGTCAGACTAGACAGTACCTCCAGAACCTCGAAGGGACTTTATCTTTCCCATCATCCCTGTGTTCCCGACCCGCCGGCACCTGAGCAGCTCTGTTACGTATTTTCAGGCCATAAAGGCAAAAATGGCGGAGCTGCGACCGCTGATTCCCGTCCTGGAGGAGTACAAAGCCGACGCCCGGCTGGTCCAGCAGTTTAAAGAGGAGGTGCAGAACCTGACGTCCAGCCTCAGCCTCCTCCAGCAGGAGATGGGAGCGTATGACTACGACGACCTCCATTCTCGCGTGGTCAACCTGGAGGAGAGACTGCGTGCATGCATGCAGAAACTTGGTACGGCACAAACACACTCAAAAATATAGAGGTTTACATAATCCAGAATGATGTTAAAGGAATGTGAACATATAAAAAGCAACTTCTGGCATAATTTCCTCACTCTCATGACACGATCGACGGGGACCCGAGACAAGAATAAGACACTTAAAGATGACAACTAAGAAATTAGATATGAAAAAGCAACATCTGAGCGATAAAATTGCCTCTGGGACTCTCTGATGACTCTCCATCTTACACACGCACCTGTCTCTGGTGTGTGTACTGTATATCAGCTCTCTCTTTCTTTAAGAAAAATGTGGGCCAGCCTCAGTGTGCAATCAATTGCTTTTTAAGGGACTTCATTTATCTTTCAAACACACACACATACAGCGTAGACACACACAAACACACTCGGGCTTTGTCCTTGTGTGTCATAGCTGGTGAAACTATGGAAGGTATATTGAAAACCACATGAACTTTACATGCAGACATGACTAATATTGCTATCAGTATAGTACATAACTCACTGTTTGACATAAATGAGACCTCAAAACGTTTATGGATTTGTGCTGAATGACAGAAACTAGGGTCTTTTGACTATTAAACAACCGCCTACAACAAATCCGAAGTCGTACTTAAGAACCCATCAGAACACAAAGATATATCACAGACAAGCATTCCATTGACATTTAACATTTGATACTATTATTAAACATAAACAAATATCAAGCCACAGGTGCTACTTTAATGTGATTAAACAACATGTTTACACTTGTAGAAGTAAACATTTTTCTATATAACAACAATAAATTGCGTGTTATATACGGTGTGAGATGGTTGTTTGATTCTAAAGAAGTGTGGATATGTGTAGTATGTATGAGGCAGAGCTTTAGTCTAAAAATAGTGCTGTTATAATTTTGCTTGAATCTCCTGATAGACACCAGATTATAGCGAGTGTGTTAATCTCTGTGTGTGTTTGGGGGGTTGGGGGGCATGAAATAACACAAAAGATATGCGGCACTACACCACAAACAATTGATAAATTTTGACGTTATATAATTGTTTATCAATAAATAAATTATTTATATACTGCTTTACAGGAAATGTTATTATAGCAGTTAATAAAATAAATAAAAAACAAATGATGCTCTATTCCTCTGTGCGGAACCCATACATTTATGAATTATAAATGGAAAGTTGGATTTTACTCTACTGTATATTTCTTCTCATGTAATATTCTGTTTCACCCAGACACGTGTCATGCAGACTTCAAGAGGAAGTTAAAGAAAAAATGAGTTTTACAGATTTGAAATGATTAACCAGAACATTCATTAAAACATCAACAACATTAAATGATCAAACTCATTCTCCTGACAAAATGTGTCTCCTGTAACGCTGCTTTGGAACGATGCACATTGTGAAAAATGCTATAAGTAAAATTGAATTGAATCAAACTCGTTCAATTTATGTGTTTGCTCTGCAGCATGCGGGAAGCTTACCGGCATTAGTGATGCTATCACCATTAAAACATCTGGCTCTCGGTTCGGATCCTGGATGACGGACCCACTCGCTACTGAAGGAGACACAAGGGTGAGGGTTAAAATAAAGTTTCTATTCAAAACCAAGCACACACACAGTACAGTACATTTTTAAACTCAATATACAGTATGTAATGAATATTTTGCATCCGAACATTAACTTAATATTATTAAAAACAAGGAATGATTCGTAAAAATCATGAAGGCATGTCAAGTAAAAAGTGTGAAAATGTATTTCTTAATTGACACACGAAGAGTGAAATATTATAGTATGTTGTAGATTTTGGTTGTAAATCAACACAGATTTGCATGATTTCTTCATGTGTAAGCTCATTTACATGTACACAGTCAGACCAGCTGTGTATTTAATGCCTGCGGTCAAACCCCAAGCATATAGCTTCTGTCAACAGATTTATAAACATGTTAAACGCCACAAAGCCGAAACTACACTGTGAAGCAAACCTCAATGTTGAGATACACTGTAAAAAAATCCTGTAATAAAAAAGATTCTGGCAGCTGTAACACCGTAAAATAACAGTTTCTTCCCATAAAATAAAAAATGTATTTAAATCAGTTTTTTAACAGAGTAATAGAAAAACAGGTAACAGTACGAAATAAGTTGTATATATTGTCATATAGAATCACACTGTATCATTACATTTCTATAATGCTGATCGAAATATTTTAAAGAAAAAAACTCTAATCCGACGAGAGGATCAAAGGAATATTCTGGGTTATCTTCTTAACGTAATATCTTTATAGCACATCTGTGGCATGCTGTTGATTCCCACAAACAATCATTTCAACTGCTCACAGTAACCTTGAGTTTAATAGATTGTGATTTATGCTGTTGTATAACGCTTTAAGATCTGGCCGTGTAACCGAAGGGTTAAGGATCGAACCCTGCGAGGATTGATCTATGAGCTCTCACCAGCCAGCAAGACATTTAGATCTAGGTTGTTCCAGAGCGGACGTTCTTTTGATAAGTGTACTGGGTTTGAATTCAAGTGTTTGCTATTGTAGATGACAAATGAGCTTTTTGCATTACAATGTTCCATATGCTTTCAAAGGAGCATCTGTGGGAAGTTTCTGAACTAGCACAATTTATACTCAACAATTATCATTTATTATTAAGAATCTGTGCTTCTGATGTTTTATTATTCAATGCACATTTAAAGTTGCAGTCTGTGACTTTTGCGGCTTAAAAAATTAAAGTAGAAGTATTACTCGGATACAGAGAGACACAGACACACACATTCGTACAAATCCCGCCATAAGCAGACAACAAAACATTAGAAACCAACACTACAGTAGACACACTCATGCAAATGTTTCACAATTACAAACCCAATACAGGCATTAAAAGCTAAGTTTTAACAAGCTGTTCAACCATTATAACAATACAGCCATTATACAAAGCCATTGAATCTAAACTCCTTTCACGCCCACAGCCCACAAGTTCATCTCTCTCTCTCTCTCTCTCTCTCTCCTTCTGTTGTTCTCACACTTTTGGTCGTGGCTCTTGTTTTTTTTAAAGAAGGATGATACCGTAGGCTGTATGTGTGAGACGGTCAGAGCGTGTGTGCGTGTCTGCGTATGTGTTGTGCGTGTGTGGGAGAGAAGGAGAAATATCGGAGTGGCTTTTGGCTCTTGCAATACAACCAGCTGTAGCGGAGAATCGTGATGATTATTTTATCATTTGCTTATCCATATGTCACTCCAAACCTGTATTACATAAGCTAACAAAACCACTGAGACATTTCTCAAAATATCTTCTTTTCTGTTCCACAGAAGGAAACGTTATATACAGCATTATGGGGGTAAATAAATGATGACAACATTCTTATGTTTGGGTGAACTATCCCTTTAAGAACGACATTATTCCATTAAATGGAATTGTTCAAATCAAATTCACTTCAAGTTTTACATCTATTGCGCTTCTCAAATTGTTGCAAATAAAGGTGCATAAAAGGTTCTTCACAGCGATGCCATAGAAGAACCATTTTTGGTTCCACAAAGAACCTTTTAAAGATGTTTAAGGTTTATGGAAGCATTTAGATAAAAGTGAAGCACCTTTATTTATAAGAATGTAGTAAAACATTGCGAAAAAACTAATATGCAATCAAATCAAATCAAATATGAATTATTTACTGTAGAATTCATGGTATTTGCTACATCATGACAATACAAGCAAAATACGGTAGACAGATGTGCGTGCGTGTGCTGTATATATAGTAGATGTTTTGCTTTGTGCCTACTATAGAGAGCACACAGACGTCCCTGTGGGACTCTGGAATATTCCATAAACGTGACTACTGCCTTTCCATTCCACCCCTCCCGCTCAGAGAGAGCGAAGCTCCAGCCATGCTGGGATTTCTCCACAGAGAGTTAGCTTTTATCCGGAATGATGTGGAATTATCCCCATAGGGTTCATAATGCCTGGCACGCAGGATCTTCCTGGCTGTCAGTTTTCACCGTCTTTATTCTGCCACGTTCTGAAGGGGGGAGGGATCGCTTCCAGTTTCCAATTTAATTAAGACGCCATTGATGCCGTGCTGTAGTTTACTGAACGTGTCCTGCCGTGCCGGCAGATTAATGCCAAAACAACAAAAATTCACATGGTGGCATAGGACAAATAAAGACCACCTTGACCTACTTTGATTTACCTTTGAAGAATGAGTGAACGGTCAAAGGTCTTAAGTTAAATGTTTGTTTACTCAATTTATTTTATTTTATTTTTTGATTTCTCATTGTCAGGATGGTGATACTTTTTTGAATCCACTTGGAAACAATAGCTGTTGGTTGAATTTGCTAGCGCTATGCTCTAACAACTGAGCTACAGGAAAGCAGAATCCATACATCTGTGTTTGAATCAGAACGCTAAAATGTCTAGTTTCCAAGAAAATCTGATTCATATGAATAATTTTTACGAGATTCATTCTCTTTTTTACAGGTATGGTACATGGACGGTTACCATAACAACCGCTTTGTGCGAGAATACAAGTCTATGGCGGACTTCATGACGTCAGATAATTTCACTTCTCACCGGCTGCCGCACCCCTGGTCAGGGACGGGTCAGGTGGTCTACAACGGCTCCATCTACTTCAACAAATTCCAAAGTAACATGATCATCAAGTTCGACTTCAAGACCTCCACCATCAGTAAATCACAGCGTCTGGACAACGCCGGCTTCAGCAACACCTACCACTACGCCTGGGGCGGCCACTCGGACATCGACCTCATGGTGGACGAGAGCGGTCTCTGGGCCGTGTACGCCACCAATCAGAACGCAGGGAATATAGTCATCAGCAAGCTCCACCCGATGACCTTACATATTTTGCAGTCCTGGACGACCAATCACCCGAGGCGCAGCGCCGGCGAGTCTTTTATGATTTGCGGGACGTTGTACGTAACCAACGGCTACTCGGGAGGTACGAAGGTCTACTACGCCTACCAAACCAACTCCTCAACGTATGAGTACATCGATATCGTTCTGCAAAACAAGTATTCGCACATCTCGATGCTGGACTACAATCCGCGAGATCGTGCGCTGTACGCCTGGAACAATGGCCATCAGGTTCTCTACAATGTCACGCTTTTCCATGTCATCCGCTCTGAACAATTGTAACCGTGATGACTGGAAAAAAATGGAAAACTGTCTACCGTGGACTGGATTGACATTTTGGGATTTAGTTTGGAGTATCTCAAAAGGAACATTAAAGAGAACCCAAGATTCCCAAGACAATCCATTGGAATGTTCTTATTATAAAACAATGTTATGCTGAATGAAAAACTGCAGACATGTGAATGAAGAAAACAAACCAAGAACAGATGCCAAAAAACAACAACAAATACATAAAGCCACGCCTTTCTTTTTTACATAAGAACCTTACTTTGTAGAAGAATGGAGTAATGGACTATAAACCTATCTGGAATATTCGATCCCTTCCTTATTAGGCGAGTTTTTGCAGGAATATCATTGGTGCTTCATTGGGCAAAAGAACACAAACAGCTACCAGTCTGTGCAATATCACAGTCCAACTCATGTGTGCTTTGCAGAGCTAAATTCTTTAGATAATGAATATCAAATGAAAAAAGCGATTGCCTGAAGGCGCTGACTGTTGAATGCTTTGTTGTTGTTCAAAGGACTCTCGTGAGATTAACTTCTCTAGACGTGGTCACACCATATCGTGAAATGTTTTAAGGACCTATGTAGCAACTGAGATCAGACCAAAGTGGGATGTTTAAGTCAATAAAAATCTCAATAGATCCAATTTACTAAAAACTAAAAAACACTGGGTTTATTCAATCCATGGTTGGGTAAAATATGGACAAACCCAACTGTTGGGAGTAAATAAAAAAAAATGTTGGCCCGTTTCAACCCATGGTTGAGTCAAATATGGACATTTTATTGGTTCATTTAAACCAATGTTTGGTTTTGTCCTTTATTTAGCCAACCATGATTTTTATAGATGGTTTCATCGGACGCACGCGCTTGGCCCAAAATTAACTTCTTTTCTAATGTCTGTTTATGATATAATAATTTATTTAATATTCATTTTAATGGATATTAATATTTTATTGTATATTAATAGTATTAAATCAAATTAAAACTGCTCAACAGTTATTGATCCTTTGCGGAGGTCTACCTGAAGTTAAGTTTGGGCCACATAACGTTTGTATATGTTGTTGCCGCTGAAACCGTATACACATCATGGTCTTAATGGCAGTGTTTGAAACTTTTATCTTTTATCAATATATAATAAGTTGCCTCCAAAAGAAGTTTCATTCTATGTAAAGAATCCCACCCCTTTAACCAGAATTACCATTGGATAAAAATAAGGCCACTCCCTTAATGTTGCTGAAAAATTCTAAAATGTATCACATTATTGAAATAAAATGCAAATTGCATTTCCCACTGACAGCTACACAGCTAGCTGCGTTTGTAAATAGACATGCGTTATACGAGCATCACGGTTGCTACTAAACACCACGTCCGGTCCGTGTAAGAGCTGCACGAGATGTTACTAACAGATGGTTCAGGTAGAATCCAACTCTAAATTCGTCTCTGTGCTGGTGATTTTTCGTGAAACCTTCTTTTGCATGAGCAGTTTGTACATGCGCAGGTGTGCTCAAAGGAATGTTTACCTGTATGATGCCGTACATGACAGATCCAGGATCATGGCTGCGGGTGGGGGGTGGGTTACCTGTGGGGGAGAGAGGAAGACTCTGGTTGGGCGGGTAGTTTCTAGAAACGTAAAAAATGCTTGTTTTCGATCTCGTTGGTTTTGAGTGTCTTGTTTCCCGTTTTTAATTTTTGTAGATTTATAGTTTGATGTTTTTGTAATATAATACCGTATGCTTGAGTGAAGCTTCGACGTCTTTTAGTTCGATGGCACTAGAAAGACACGTTTCTCTCGGAAATTAAAAAAAGATATATCAGAGTGATACCAGAATGTACTGTAAAACAACTATATGAGAGTTTAGAGGGTATGAAAAATATGATAATAAACTGTATGAAATTATACCGCAGGCATTATAATAAGGCTCATTCTGTCTTATAAAGCTAATTAGCAATGGCTAATATTAGCTTTCGTTCTTTTTACGCTTAGCTGGATGTGTGTTGTATCTGTAAATCGATGAGTTTTACCAATAAACAAAGGATGTCCTAATGTCATTCTGGATTCACGTCTGAGTGGAGTTTATGAAAATGTACCATGGTTTAACTATAGTAACCACCGTTTTCTGGTTTTATTTGTATTAAAACCATATTTACCACAGATGTACTATGATTATTCCCTTCATCAATGAAAATGAAGAAACTTTGGTGTTTGAACTAAAAACTATGATAATACAAGTGGTAAAGTATCAAGCCTGTCCTAAACTTCCACGCACCAGCCTGGAACTGTTTAACCACACATTTAACAGTGAGTCTATGGATGCATGAATAAATGATATCTGCTTATATAACAACTCCTCTGTATGTGTGCTTTCATTATATTAAATCTATATAATAAATAGTCAGACCCAGTCTTATTAAAGCGATATACATTATTGATACAAACTCTACAGTACCACAGCCAGCAGCTACAGCATGAAAACTGCAGATGAGTTTTGCAGGAGGATTGTTGGAACGATTGAATTGGCATTGATTGTCACTTATTTTTAACAATAAAAGCACCGTCCTATTCCGAATAATAATGCAAATGTTTAGTCAGCATCCTGTAGAAATATAAGTCTGCTTAAACCGTCCAGGGACAATGGTAATTACATTTAGTTATGTTAAAGAGCAATAGCTCTGTTCTGTTGGGTTGTAATATTGATTCCCACATTTTAGCTTGTCAGCAGTTACGTTGTGCGATGTAGTCAACAACAAAATTTTAAATGAACCCATTTACTTTCTTAATGCACATTTTTTGTCTTATTGGGTACCACTTCGAATAGAAAGTTATTCCATTTCTGAGTTATTATTAAGAATGTAAACATTTTTAGCTTGACAATATCTGGAGCCCCTCTCTTGCTCTCAAAGAGATCCATCACTGCTATGCAATATTTTACAACAAATGTGTGACATTCCAACCTGTGTATGAACACAAAATAAGATATTTTGACCAAAAATGGTTTTGTTCATACAATGGAAGTCAGGGAGGGACAATGTTGTTTGGTTATCAACATTTTTTAAATATCTACTTTTGTGTTGTGCAGAAGAATGTAAGTCAATGATTTTCACATTTTCAATTTGGGGTATCCCTTTAAGTAAAAGCTCTAGAAGAATTCACAGTTCTACAACGAATAACTGAATTTCATAAGGAAGGGGATGCTGTGTGCTGAATATAAGTGACCCTTCCCCCATGATGAAAAAATGATGGGATTCGGACGAAAAGCATAAGAGATTCTGAACGATGAAACCTCTTTCTCCTCCTGGCAAAAGAGCTCCTGAAAAGTCAAGAATCTCTCTCAGTCTTCCACCTTTAGTTTTCATGTTTGCGACCCCTTTTCCTCTCTTAACACTCACTTTCCAAAGCCTTCTTATCTCTCTCATGTGGGCTTTAAAAGTCTCTTTCAAAACAGCCAAGATAAATCTTCAAACTCAGCCCATCCTTCCTGTCCTTCTGCCTTCCCCAAACCACGGGCACCCCGCTCGCTCTCTCTTTCTGAAATCGGTCCATCCTCTCATCCTTCGTTTCTCTCTCATCTGATGTTTCAATTAATGAATGAAGGATTGTTTCTATTCTGAGCTCCACAGGATGAGAGAGAGATGGAACAATGCAGAGCAAGTCAACGGTGTAAGACAATAAGTTCTGAAAAGGGCAAAGATTCGCCTTGCATTTCACAGCCAATGTCTTCATCAATCTCCATTTCTCACCTGGCAAACCGCTTAGACCGAGCCTCAAATTGCAAATGCCCTGTACAGTGCACAAGATCAGATTTAGTAATGATCAGATGATAAAAATTGCAAATTTAGATGATACGTTTAAAGCGTAATAAACGACCATGTGGTAATGCCTATTTTGGAATCATATTGTGAATTAATTTGTAGTACTAAGATGCAGTTTGCTATTTTATCAAAACTTCTTTCATACTTATCTGTACATACTTTACTATCATCATCATCATCATCAGTGATTTAGAGACTGTATTGCAGAAGTATAGAAGCTTCAGTGATACACACACCGGTTGCCAGATTGAAGTCTGTTAGTTCAGCCGGATTCATCATGGCCAATATGATTTTTTCCAGACTGCTAGATGAGCAGCACCTGGTCTGCTCATTATTCAACGGGATTCCAGATTGAGTCGCCTTGCGCACCTGTTGAGGGGGATTTTTTGGCTCGAAGCAGAGAACAGATGAGTGCTGCTAAAATATGGAGGATGTTTACTCCACATCTGGATGAAAGCCATGGCCTGAGATGATACCGAACAACACACGTGCACCTCTGCATTTTACACTCTCATACAGACTGATTCAACAGGGATTGAATAGAAACGCTTGCTTCACAGTAGAATAACACCCTTGTAATCTCAGATCAAGCCATAACCTCAGTTCACACAAGCAAATATTTGTTATTGTTGCATAACCCATTTCAGATAAACCCCGCCCCTTAATGACATGAGCAATGTGATTGGTCACTTTGCTTGACATCTAAATGGTTTTATCGGAGTAACAAGGAGTAACATCCGAGATCAAATTGATACTGTCAAGTCCTCTACGTCTCTTCCCTTATGCACTTCCGCTTTGACTTTGATTAACAAAAAAACAAAGGAATAATGTTTCCTCGCTCAATTGAAGATCGATACAAAGTCACTTTTTAATCAACGGCGGTAATATTTTATGCTCGCTGAACAGCAGACAGGTTAAAAATGAGAGGCGTTTATTAGAACATTATATACTGTCTGTTTGGCCGCTGGAAGAAACGATTATTTCTCATCTGAGCAGAGACAGATAATGACATTAACATGATCTACATCCCGATATCTCAAGGGCTTAAAACAAACTAAAGAGAAATGACACCACATTTAGAGAAAAATGTACTTAAACATTGCTACTAATATAAACACTTACCAGATAGGCTTGCCCATGTAAATATGAATATCTCTCCCCCAGATTCACCTCATAGGTATATGTTTTTGTAAAGTAAAATTGGTAACATTAGCCATGCATCTTCAGAACCGCCTTCAAGAATTCTAAAAAAGTATTTTTTAAATCTTATATTAAATAATTATTCTATAAAGCAACCCTTACCGTCATTTTTTATTTTATTTATTTATTTATGATTTATTATATCGCTTTACTAATTCATTTAGTAATGTATTATTTGATATATTGTTGTTGAAAGAGTTCACATGCCCGTGCAAACCGCATTTACAACAAACAAACAAACCAAAGTCAAATGGACTCGGCTCTTTTGCAAAATGCCTTTAATAATCCTAGACAGATTCTAACAGAGAAATGGTTGAAATCATGCTGGTAGTTCACTACAAAACTGAATGCCATGCTGTATTTCAATCTTTCCCTGTGTCTGTAAATCATATTTCTTTTGCTCTTATTAACAGTGGATTTCATCTCAGATCTCATCAACTCAGTAGAGGAGTGGACTGCATCTAAACACACACACACACACAAACTCCCCTTTATGTGACAGACACATCCATCGGCAGCGATGAATAATCAATGAACTCCATCTGTTCATATGAGACCTGAAGAATAGAAAATACTCTCTCACACACCTCATATACTTGGTATGTGTGTGTGTGGTTCTGGAGCCACATTCTTGTCAAAGCAGCTCTATTACTCAAAAAGACAAGCTGACAACATTAATTGATGGGAATATAATCAAATTTCCATTTCCTGCTAGTTTATAAATCTCCAAAGGAACCAAACATTTACTCCTGACTTCATGTGCAAAATGTCCCGTTTGATGATGTTTTTGCGCACGTGTGTGTATGTGTGTAAATAGTCTCAAGCAGTCAGTCGTGTGTGTGTGTGTGTGTGTGTGTGTGTGTGTGTGTGTTCACGTATCTGGTGGACGCAGGTGGTTTATTATGATTCCTGAGCATGTGCATGTAATTGAGAAAAGCCCCATATAAAACTGAGAAAGGTGGATAGTCGATTTTATATTCTTACTGTGTATCTCTGAAACCTTGGGGGGGACCAGTAACATCAAACCATGTACTCTTTCCAAATCTGTGCACTTTCTTCAACACTAATGCCAACCAGCTTAACAAGGTTAAACCTTTGCAGACACATAAAACTCAAGGCTCTTCTGCTGGCTTTGAGACCTTACGATACATTACATTTGGTACACTTTGCATTTGGCGACGGTGCATTCAGGGTGTGTTCCCTATTTTCTGCATAAGAACCTCTTTCGCAATCCCTCTACCCACATTTAAGAAACACAGGGTTAATTTAATTTCTACAATTTAAAAACAAAAAAAGTTTGACTGCTTGAGGGATTTCACTTCTGCATTAGCTTTTTGCAATGCTGCTAAAATCCAGTGCCTTGGCATTGTTTGTTGCTAGTTGTTTTTATGATAAATAGCACTTCAGATGAAAGCGTTCTCTAAATTAAGTTTCATAAAGATATCATGTTTGCACTTTCATTCTTATGACTTATAGTTATAAAACCATCTTCTTCTGCCTAGTGTTTTTCCTGTAGTCCATTCTGCCATGTCTATTTATTCCATTATAACCTCTGACTTCTGTTCCGGTAATAACTGTTGTTTTCCATGAGCTCACTGCGAGAGGTCAGGCCTATCCCACAATGCACTGCAGCACTGCCAAACTGACAGCATGCAGTGGTCTGGGCAGGTATCTTAACAAACTAAAGCCGGAGACAGAAAGTCCAAGACTATGAGCCAGATATAAATATATAATCACACTCACACACACATACGCACCCACCCCCACACATCTTTACACCTGAATCATATAACAATCCAAAATTAAATCAATTATTTATTTATAGCTAACACTGTTTTTTTATGTTAAGCACATTTAACGTTTTTAAGGGTAAACAAATGAATGACACTAAACAATTGAACTCCCTTTAAAAAAATACTTTTTGTTTACAAAACATTATAAATCACGATGGGTTGATATGACTTGCTGTGTGCTGTCATTAAAGCCACAATTGAGTAACGCTTTAAACACTTTGCCCTCAGATTGAATTGCTGCGAGTGTAAGTGATAAATAAAAAATGAAAAAATAAATATAAAATGAAATCCTTTTGCTGGAGATTCAGACTTTAAATAACAAATTGTTATTTAAGGGAGAACATCTGTTGAATAACAGTACATGGGATGATATTACAAGACAAGGATCCTGTGTAAACAAGGCACAGGATACACATGAGAATGTCCTGAAAATGCTTGATCAAATTAAATATTATCAATCAGAACATGTGAAAGTAAAAGTGTGATAGCATCTCACCAATTGTCGTCTGTTCAAAAAGTTCAGCAAGAAACAAAAATTACCACAATATTTGCATGTACACCCGACTGCGTTTGAAATATAAAAGACATTAAACTGCAATAAAACGAGAGAATCCTAAATTGAAGAACAGACAATGGATCTGCAGAAAATGGTTTCCCTCCTGTAATAAAGATTCTTCTCATTCTCTCACAGACGGAGGTTTAATAAGGAGCCGTGAGTGAGGTGACTCGACTCTAGAAGGTCAAACGGGAAGTTCACAGTCAAGGAAGAAAATGAAATAGAAAGAGCTGATCGGAAATTAAATGGACTTGTTGAATTTCAGTTTAAACATTCATCTCACTATCATTCCAAACTCTGGTTACTTTCTTTCTTTGGAACACAAATAAAGAAATTCAGAATACATAAAGCATACAGCGACCGCTACACTAGATGGGGTTTAAAAACTGTTGGGTTATTTCAAACCAACCTTGGGTCAACAATGGACAAACCCAACTGCTGGGTTAAAAATGTATCTACTCTCGGTAGTGGGAGAGTAAGATACTGGGTTGTTTTAACCTATTGCTGGGTCTAATATAACCATATTCTGGGGTCATTTAACCCAACAGCTGGGTTCGTCCAAATTGGACCCAACGATGGGAAGAAATAAACACAAACAATTAAGCATGTATCAATAAGTATAGTTAGTTCGGTAAAGTCTGGTTCTGGTAATGAAAACATCGCAATAAATAAAACCATATCAGACATAAACAGGACGGAAGTCACATCCGACTGACTGGAGCACAAGGACATTCAGAAGGACAAACAGATATTTATTATTCACTTTTAGAAATCGAATCATGTTTCATTACTCATAAACACAACTCTAAACCATTTTAATATGCACCTATAAAGCAGATTATTCATTATTCTGCAACAGTCATACAAAACATCGTTCACGGTGTGTTAACAGACACTGACCACATTTCCATTCTCTTCCTGTCTCACTCGCACACAAAAACTGAAATGAATATAAATGCCCTCCATCACCAACACATCCGGCCTCTCAGGGTGAAATGCACCAACACACCTCAATAAATCTCTCCCTCTCTCTCTCTCTCTCTCTCTCTCTCTCTCTCTCCATGTATATGCTTTTCTCTCACTCATTACAGTCCTCTGTGAATTGTATTACAGTGCAGAGAGTCAAATGGAGAGCGAACAGCTTTTTCTAGCTCTAGCTGAGCTGCTTCACTGTCTTCCACGTCGCTGCTCCTATGTTTTCATTTATATTCCTATAGTCATCATTTATTAACCCTCATGATGTTTATGAATCTTTGTCCTGTGGAACACAAAAGAAGATATTTTAAGAAATATTTTTTTTTAGGTTTTAGGTTAATACAATGCCATTGTTCTTGGTCACCAAGGTTCTTTTGTATTCTGCATGATAAAATAATTTGTATTATCCCTTGAACAAAGTTCAATAGAGATTGGCATTTGCCATTGTACGCGGATGACAATAAATTAATGTGGATTATAAGGATTCATACCACGGGGCTGTTGAACGCATCAATCCGATTGATGACAAATGTTCTATGATTTTCAGTAAATGCAAACCTACGTAGGTGTTTCGGGTCTGTCTTTTTTAGTTTGTGTGATTTTTTTTACTGCTGATACGAGGAATACATCAAGTGTTCCAAAAAATCATGTTTTTATTATGTTATGTTTTATTGTGTTAGTTAGCTGTACTTTTTGAGTTATTATGGCCTAAATCAAAACAAACCAACAGCAGTTTGATTGATATTAATTGGAATGCACAATAGAAAAAACATGACAACGTTAATGAGATATCTCATTTTGCAACCAAACTCTTCAAATGATTTATTATCGCTGGCTTTTCGGTCACATTACTGCAAACACACAGGTGTGTGCACGGTCTCTCGCTCTCTCACTCACACACACCGACTCAATCTGTTTCACTGACTGTGCCATAACGCATCCTGAGTCGCAGCTAAGCAGAATGTAACAGAATGCACAGTCAATCAAACGCAACTATGACAAACAAGAAAATGTGCAGCCTGTGGGTCTGGTATAGGTCTGTCTAGGTATCTCCAGGGAGATGTGTGACATGGCTTTAAATGACCCTTGTTTCATCTGAATGAGGTCGACTCGGGATATCAGATGATAAGAAAAGGCCCTAATGGGAGAATATGATCATGGAGGAGAACGAGAGATTAGATGATGGTGTAATTAGTGTGTGTGTGTACGTAGCTCATTATTTCTCTCCATCTCGCTCTCTCTCTTCGTGTTCATTTTCAACAAAGCTCTGAAAAGTTTCTAAATTAGCCGCGGGCAATTACATTCCCTTAGTTCCTTTAACATGAGCTTCTCTGCCCAGACTTGTATCAGATACAGCCAGATTTACATGGAAGGATTGATGAAGATCCCGCTGCACAATATTTCTTCAAAAAAGAAGAGAGAAATAGAAAGATAGAGAACAAAAAAAGGTCAAGAAAAAACTGTGAAAGATGAAAAATATGCCGTATCAGAAAAATTTCACATTTAAAGCAAATGGAAAGAGAGGGAGAAAAGGAGTTTCTGGATGCATAATGCCCTATGAGATGGAATCGTCCAGAGCTGTTACACAAATACAGCATTTATATTCATTCTGTTGTTTGTGTGTGGAAAGAAAGAGCGAGGGCGAGAGAGATACCAAATGAGATTGAGAGAATATGAGAGATGAACTCATCTTGACCAGATCTTCAAGTGAAAGCAATAGTGTCTCTCTGACAAAAAATTATTCATTTTTTATTCATTTGTCTGTTGTTGGTGTGTATGTGTGTGTGTTTGCATTTTGTCAAAATCTAATTCCTAGGGAAACAAACAGCAATCACATTAACAGACTCACACACGCACGCGCACCCCTTGAGCAACTCCAATCCGATCAAAACCAGATCACATGGGAATTATGGATCTCTTCCTATATTGCCCACAGACACACATTAACATCTAGACACTCAATACCTCTCTCCCTCTCAGAACGAATAAAAAAACGTGGCCCTGCCGCGATATACGACCACGATACTAACATGCACACAGACGAAATGAGCAAATGGTTTATTCATTCTTAGATTTAATTTCTGGTGTCGAGTGTTTCAAAAGAGCACATTCTACAAAGACACAAAGATTGAGGTGAGAGAGAATCCGAAATTCCTCCCATGATCATTAAATAATTTAGAGGCGCTGCTGGAGTGATCATTAGAGAAATGGAACCGAGTGGCTGAGAGAGGGAGGGGTGAGCGAGGAGATTACGGAGAGCGAGGAGCTGAGAGAGAGAGCGGGGAGGAAAAAGTGATTGTAATGGAGTGAAGGATCTTTCTCTGAGGCAGAGAAGAGAGAGATGAAGGGAAATCTCGCAGTTTTAGAAGAAGTTTAGTTTTGTCGTCTTTGAACTGCCGGCGTGTCTGAGGGGAACAGCTCGAGCATGTGATCAGAGAGCTTGAACGTCTGCATTAATGAAGTTGAGTCGAGTCTCACAATATTAAGACAGATCTCTCTGTCCTCCCCAACATTTGTGTTAGGATTCATTAGTACTACAGATGTGGCGTTACACTTTAATGTGGTTATGAAACATTTGCACTGTTTGGAATACGTGATCAGATTTAAAGCTACACCCAAAATAAGAATTATTACATAATGTTTTTGGAGGAAAAGTGATGACGGTATACCTAGAGATAACTCACTGATGCTAGGGTATTTAAGATGGTCACAAGAGTGGTTGCTGTGGTTACTTTAGTGTTGCTAGGTGGTTGTTGGGGTGTTCTTGGGCGGTACCCTTAAGTCTGTGTTCTTATATATCTGTCGGTGGAGTATTGTGTTCATGGTTTAATTCCCAGGCACTATACACTTAAAGTGATAGTTCACACCCTGATGACCGATTTATTTTGTCATCATATACTGACCTCTTGCCATTTCAAATCTGTTCATTTATGTCAGGAGCGCAGAATTAACAAGCTAAATAATTTGATCCCTTTTATTTGCGATCACAGGGCTTTTAGTCCAAAATGTGCATTTTGGGGGAAATATAGATATACTGTCTATACAGACAGATGGTTTTCTGATAAGTGTTCCGTGAAAGTCTGATTTACTTTTCAGGTTGTGTTCAACCTGAACAAGAGAAACTTTTACCCAATGACCCCATTGTGCCAGATTTAATATTAATGTTAATAATGTTTATGATAACAAAAAGTGCTTTAGCAAGTCACATCAATATAAAACGTTGTATCAGTACTCTTTGGATATTTCCAGCACGTTGTAACAAAACAACGATAATACTGATAACCGTGATAACGTTGTTCACAATAACCGTGAAGTGAAATTGTCATACCGTTACATCTCAATCTGCCTGACTTTCTTTCTTCCACAGAACACAAGAGAAGATAATTTGAAAAATGTTGTTAAGTAGCACTCGTTCACTTGCATTGGTTTTGTGTCCATACAATAGATGTGAATGTATGCCGATGCTGTTTGGTTACTAACTTTCTTTTCTTTTGTACTCTGTGAAAGAAAGTCCTACAGGCTTAAAATGACAAACCGGTGAGTAAATGATGACAGAATTTTTTGGGGGAACTGTCCTATTAAGAACTTAAACTTAATATCTAAGTGTACTCAAATGTGCTATTTTGAGACAGCATGCAAAGAAGTACTTAAACTATTTTAGTACAAATATAATGAGTGACATTAAAGCACTTTAAAGACATTAAGGAAGCATACTTAAATAAAGCAGACTTAGTGCACTATGACTATATGTGAACAACGGTTCCAAAATGAGATGTGTTTTTATATTGTGCATTCCAATTAATATCAATCAAACTGCAGTTGGTTTGTTTTGATTCAAGCCATGATGAACTAAACTAATACAGCTAACTAACACAAAAAAACACTATAAAACCACGATAACATAATAAAAAACATGATTTTATAAACAATTTAAATCTAATTTTGGAACCAAACTCTAAATGATGCTTTTTTTTTGCAAAGTTAGTCTTTCTAACATATCACAAACCTTCATTGTCGCATCAGCACTGGTATAGAATGATCCCATGTGGGTCTTTAGAATAAATCACATCTGAGATATTAAACTAAACACTTAACCAACAGTTTCTCCAGCGGGAACCCGATAATGACATATAACCTTGCTTTTGACCCAGGGTAACGTTTCTGCCATGATGTCTTTCACAGCAATGCTGATGATCCAGTTTCAGACCAGATCAGTATGTATACAATCTCAGTTCTGTTTTATATTCAAAGAAACAAGGTGCCTAAGAGAACAAAGTCATATTATCATTAGGGGTGGGAATTGAAAATGCTTTCCAATTCGATATGGAAAGGTTAGGAATCAGATCAGAATCGAAAAGAATAAGAATCAGATACCTGAAATAAAAATTAAATTCCTCTTATCAATTCCTGTGTGCATGTTTTCAGAAATGTGAAAGTGTTAACTTGTGATCAAGCACAGGAACCACAAATTTGCCGTAGTTTAGTAACTACAGTTTAACCATGGTATCGTTAAACTGTGGTAATACGACAAAACATGGTTGCTATGCGTATATATACACAAAACAGTGCTTCTAAATATATATCTTTTTTGTGGAAACCAGTCAATAAGCAGGCTATATGACCATTCAGGTTGATATCTAATTGTTTTATTTCAACTGTGGAATTGAAACTGGGAATCGATAAGAATCTAAATCGATAAAATTCAAACGATACCCAACCCTATTCATTACAGGTATGAAAAGCCCAGCCATGTTGGGAAACTCTAGATCTGAACAATATGATGCTGTACTAGAAGCAATTATTGACATCTCTGATATCTCTGGATCTTAGAAACTGGTCTCAGGTTATAGTTTTAGAGAACAGTACAGCCGACTTCCAAGTTACACGCCAAAGGTGATAAACTGCAGCAAGTCAGAATGTTATAAACAGTTTCATTCGTACCATCCCGTTTCAGTTCCATGTAGACTCCATGTCCAGGTCTTACAGCAGATGGAAAGTCATGCCTGTAAAGAAAAAATAATGAATATTTACATTTAGAGAAATCTTAAAAAAAAATTATTCACATTTCTTCATTAAGCTGACATTTTTATCCAAAGTGTGGGCATTCATACTCAATATAAACCTATAAGACACTGGATTTACCACGAATGCTACATTTTCCTCTTTTCACTAATATAAACCAAGCCTACATATAGACCGTTTCATCGGACGTGCGCACCCGGACTGCAGTTAACTTCCTGTCTGTGTTTGACTAGTGTCTAATAACAACTATTTACATTTAATTTAATTTATATTAATGTATAATATTATTTTATGTCGCATTTAAAGAAACTGTATAGTACACTGACATCTAGTGGTTGAGCTTGGTAGAGGAGTCTAAATATTGGAGAGACAAGTTTAGCCAAGTAACGTTTCTTTTCTCGGTTTCTTATGCTTGTTAGCATGAATAATCCTGCAGGCGCTCTAATGTTTGCGAATGTGTAACGGATGTTAAGAGCAATCCACGAACGTGCGCTTATGTTGTCACCTTCAAATCATCTATACAGTTCTTGAGTCTTATTGTTTCTTTTGGAAGGCCTTGGCTTCACTCTGTCAGTCTCTTCTGAAATCCTAAAATATGACAGATATTCAACAGAAAGATTCAGTATAGAAGAAGGTGACATCCTTGTGGGGAATCCTCTGTGCTGTGAATAAAACAACACTTTTGAAGAGATAAGTCTTTATATTTAGCGTGTGCATGGACACGAAATCTAGGTCAAATCCCAGTCAGGAGATTCCCAAGACTGTTTGTGCTGGAGCCGTCACTGTGTTTCTTCATAGTGGAGATTGAACTAACACGTTCCCGCTTCTGTTCCCCAGAGGAAGTTAATTTGGTCTGTGCTTGTGTTTTCACACGCCTCTCTTGTGTATTTTAGTTCTGCAACCTTTTTGGGAAGAAATGTGAAGTCAGACAAACAGAGGGAAACACTAAAACCTGACAAAAAGATCGTTCACTGGGGTCAATGAAAATTCTTCTAGGTCTTAGAAGACCAGATCTTATTGAACCCCAACCCTGTGCAAACACTATATCGACACCTTTACCTCCAGACCCTGGCAGTTCTCAACAGACGACTCTGTTTGATGTCATCTTCAAAGGCAAAGAAGTGATACAGCCCATGTGCCCGTCTGTTGCTTTCTCTCATTCCAGGGTTTCTCTCTCGCTGCTTATTAATATTTAATGTTGACACCATGCCCCAGATGGTACCATAAAAAAAACATCAATATTTGATGCAAACTCGCCCCCAACAATCTCTGCTCTCCATCCTTAGACCATTCTTTCTCTCTCGCACACAATGAAGGACATCACGTCGGATTGTCAGCGAGCGCTTTCGCGTCCCACCGTCTTGTGTGTTTGTGATGGAAATTAAATATTTAATATTCGCTGATGGTTATGACAGCGATTGTGGTATAATTCAGCGTCTCATTGGAGTCGTTCAGAGATAATGTGTGCTCTGATGTGCAGATGGTTAATTTGAAGCATTCATCAATGTTGTGCTTTTAATTCAAAGCTTTGACGCTCGGGTCACACTTCGTGTTATGGCTCTGAAGTAGACTTCGGGAGTGAATTCAAAGCGATTTTGACAAGCCGGAGATGCTCTTGGGGCAAAGTTTTTGTAGAAAAAGGCTGTACCCACCCCAATACCTTAATCATAACTTATCTCTCAGTATAACATAATTTTTTTTACAAAACCACCTAAACTTAAATGTAAGCTAAATCTTCGCATTAACTGCAGACTTAAGTCTGATAGGTTGATTGAAATGTTGTCCCAGGGTCGACAATGATGTTGACCCATAAAGATGAATATCTACCCCTTGGCAAAATTAGGAAAGCAATGTAGTCAGAGGTGAGGTGAAGCTCAGGAAATTGGTTGTGTGTAATCTCCTTAATTTACAATAACACTAATAAAACTGTTATTATGTTCACGATGTCATTTGATCGATTGAAAACAAGATAATTGCAATTAATCATTCATGGGCAACACATTTCTTTAATTAATGTAAAGTTAAACGACTCATTAATCAAAAGATGCTTTGTTTTTTAAGGATGAGCTTGCTTTTTAAAACACTGATTTACATTCAAGCATGAATAAAAGCGACTACTGTTTATCAACTCGTGTGGTTCAAAACCTGTATGTGACTCTTTCTTCTGTGGAACACAAAAGAAGATATTTTGAGAAATGTCTCCGTGGTTTTGCTGGCAAAAATCACAATTAAACAGCACATTCCCGATCATTAATTAAACATGACATGAACTGCATCCTAATTTTTTGCTAACTTTGCTAAGCTTAAAAATCACTTTTTCTACTGATTGACGATTGGCCCGTTTTACTGGAAGGCGGGACTTCCTTCGCTAGAGCGGCCATATTGACCGTAGCATTCCTCGCTATTCATTGTTAAGCCAGTGGCGCCGTTGATAGTATTGTTAATATTAATATATTTGATATAACCGAAAGAGATGCTCATTTTAGCAAACACAACAGATAATAGTTAAAAGTGAGAGAGGCTTTTACATGGAGTGGCCTGATGGGACATCGGTGGTTCAGATTTGTTTCTCTTTCTCTTTAAAGGAAATTAACATACTTAGGGTGGGGTTCAGTTTTCTACAAAATCCTGTGCCAGTCTTCCAATCGACCAATCTAATGTTCATGATTTTAAAACTACGTCAGCTTGTAATGGCTTTCCGAAATAACACAACAGCAGGAGACTTGCATACATGGGTCAAGTGTTATACAGATGTTCATTTTATCAATTTAATTCGGTTTGATCATGAAACTAGGATGTCATAACTTTTTTCATGTGATGCTCCAGATTTTTGACAGTTAAAGCATGTGGAGCGGATACTTTGAGCCGATAGCGACAAAGGTGTTACATTCACAGCCGCGCTCGGGCTGCCAAGCTCTGTAGTCTCTAAGGAGACAAAATCTAAAAATCCAATCCCCGATTTGTTTAGACAGAAAGTGATAGAGAGACGGTTTATCTGGCCGAGTGTGAGCCAACAGGGCACTCAACATCGGAGAACATTTAAGAGTCTGATTCTCTAAATCAAAAATCACTTCAACAAAAGGCAATAAAACAAACAACACGAACACTCAAGTCAACAAGACTCTGATCTCTAGATCAGCCCAGGAAACTGAAAGTGTAAAGTCTATAACTTTTTCACTCCACTATTAAACACCAGGTTCAAATTGACAAGTTATCATTTCGAATAAACACAACCCTCCTTAACAAAATAAAATCCACTGCATGTTTTTGCATTGCTGTAATGTTTACAACCTTGAAATTCGAGCGATACAACATGGAGAAAACAAATCACTAAACTTGATTAAGGTAGGATTACAAACTACAGGGAATATGGGTTCTATTGTAATATAAGGAACGGCATAGAAAAACAAAAAGCTCAAAGGAAATAAAGCACTGACTACAATGTAACCAGATGTAATTTTTTTAATTCTCTATTGTCTTTTTCCATAGGCCTTGACTCAATAAGCTCGCTCATGATGTGTGCGATTTTACCTTAAATTCTTCATCCCAGAGCTGAGCTTTAGTTTGCACTTAAAACTAGATTGTGACGTGCATGCAAAATCTTAAATAATATGTTTGAGTAAACAGCAAAGACGTCAGTTCTCTTTGTATTTGGCCTCTACTTTATGTATTTGAAACTTCAGAAAATATTCAAAATAAAATCACGATCCACTTGTGATGAAACAAAGTTATCAAGTGACTGACATGCTTCATGTAAATCTCCAGAAATATCTAATGATTTAAGTTTGTTAATGATGATGTTCGGTACTCTTCCTGTCTGCTTCTCTAATGAGTTGTAACAAAGCCTCCGGCATTGCATTGCACGTGTAATCGTAATCTCCAAACACACCCAAATACATCAACATTCTGTATATGTCACCCGCTTTTAGTTCTCTAATGATGCATGTATTCAATTATAATAAATGGCTCATTTATCTTATGTTTAATATCTAAGGCTTCAGAAGGTACTGAGATGTTTCTTTACACAGAGCACATTATATGGAATATTGTATTGAACAATACGGTGTATAATTAGAGTTTGGTTCCAAAATGAACAGAAAAAAAGTTCTGTATTATGTTATGTTATTATTGTGTTTTATTGTGTACGTTAGGTGTGTTTTTACAGTTATAATGGCTTAAATCAAAACAGACCAACTGCAGTTTGATTGATATTAATTGGAATGCACAATAAAAACAGTGTTATCTCATTTTGGACTCTTCATTTCTTGAACGTTTTCTATTCAGTGCGATGCATAATACAAACACACACACAATGTTATTTTTAAATATAGATATATCCACTAAATTGCTCTGAAATAACACAAACATTGTATATCCCTAATAAGAAATAATAAGAATCATAGTAAATCAGATCATGCTAGTACTATATATATTCATATGATTTTTGCCAGGAGCCTTATTTACTTTTAATCCTTTAAGAGATGCCTTTATCCCAAATAACTTACAAATGGGGTAAACAATGAAGCAATGTGAACAACATAAGGATATCAAAATGCATAAGTGCAGTAAAAACTGGGCTCATAAAGCCCTGCACAGCTCAAAAGGTTTTTTATAGAACGAGTAGAAAAGAAATAGAAGTACTTATCGACCAGGTGTTGACGGAAGAGATGTGTTTTCAGCCGATTCTATGAATAATTATTAATATATCTTGTAGCAACGGGCAAATCATTCCACAAATGTGGAACCGATCCAGAGAAGGTATGTGAGAGGGATTTTGTTCCCTTTTTGGGAGGCACTACAAGACTTCGTTCATTTGCAGAGCGTAGGAATCTGGCGGGTACATAAATCTGTATTAACGAGTGAAGATAAGGGGGTGCCGAACCAGTGGTGGTCTTGTAGGCCAGGAGCATAGCTATGAATTTGATGCAAGCGACTACAGGGAGCCAATGTAACCTAATGAACAGAGGAGTGACGTGTGCTCTCTTAGGTTCATTGAAGACCACTCTTGCTGCTGCATTTTGGATTATTTCTAAAGGTTTGGTTGTGCAAACTGGGAGTCCATCCAGTATCGCATTGCAGTAGTCCAGTCTGGACAGAACAAGAACCTGTACTAGGACTTGCGTAGCATGCTCGGATAGAAAAGGTCTAATTATCACATTGTTGTAGAGCAGTGGTTCTTAACCTTGTTGGAGGTACTGAACCCCACAAGTTTCATATGCGCATTCACCGAACCCTTCTTAATTGGAAAAATAAAATATGATTTTTTTCAAATTAAAAACATAGGTATATATTTTACTGGTGCACAAAATGAACCGTGCATCAACATCACTGTGTTTTAAAGAACAAAACCATTAAAACATTTTTCCATCTTCATGCAGCTTAATGAAGTGTTCTCTTAGTTTTGCCGGTGCTAGACTAGAATTGCTCAATTTGGCATTGCAAATCATGCAGTTAGGACGCTGACTCCCATCACGTTCCATTATACACGTGAATCCATATTGTACATATTCGTCCGACCAAATTCTTTTTTTGCTCGACATATTTAGGATGAAAGGATTAAAATATTAAGAAAGAAATCACACGACATACCATCACGACAGTCACAAGTCGACTACTGGGCGCACCAAATTCCCTGCAGCACAGATAGGCCAAGCGATGTTGCGTGATCACCTGCAGCCAATGAGGGCCAATCGGGGTGTGTCATCACGAATCATATGAGTCGGGTGTGTGTCTTGACCTCCACCGAACCCCTGAGACTGATTCACCGAACCCCTGGGGTTCGATCGAACCCAGGTTAAGAACCACTGTTGTAGAGGATGGATCTACAGAATCAGGTGGTGCTGGCAACATGATAAGTGAAGTTTAGCTGATCGTCAATTACCACTCCCAGGTTTCTGGCCATTCCGGAGGATGTGATGGTTGATGAGCCTAGTTGAATGGAGAGGTTGTGATGAATCTTTGGTTTGGTTTTTGCAAGGTTCAGCTGCAGGCGATGGTACTTCATCCAGAGTGAAATGTCTCACTCAGTAGTATCACTCAGTATTTCTGAAAATGTTCTTCCTGAGAATGTCTGAAACAAAAAATAATTCAAGTTCACAGCTGATGGAAATAAAATAAAAGGGACATAATTGGAAAAGTGAGAATCTTGAGGTTGACTTAAGCCACAATGCATTTTATTGGAAACAGCCCTTTGGAAGTGACATGTTTATATTTTGCTCTGTGCAAACACATTACGTTACCGTTAAAATGTAATCACTGGAAGTGAAAAACGAGCTGTGCTGGAATTGACTTTATTCTCACAGTAATCAGAGACTGTGGACTTCAATCAAAGCTGTGTTCTCTTGACAATCACAAGTCATCCAATCACGTTGCGAGGAGGCCGTTAAAGCCATCGGGGGTCTGCCATTCCTCAAGGTTTTAATTTGACAGATGCTGCAGCGACGCCTCAGGTCCGATTCGACTTCATGAATCAATTGCTTTCTCTCTTCATTCAATCCTGTTTAATGTCCGTGCATCTGTCAATGGAAACATGTGCTTGGAATAATTAATCTCTCTGGCTGTTGCCCCAAAACATTCCTTAAACATTGTATTACAAATGATGAAGCAAAAAATGTCTATTATACACTGTGTAGAACGTTAAATTATCTGAAGTAAGACAGATCAATAACGATGCCTTGATTTGTATATTGCACTGCACTCGAGTCAGCTCGGTCAGAGCGTATTTTAGACCAATGTGGATCATTTAAACTCAAATGACTCTGACCTCTGTAATTCACAGTCAGGTCACTGTCTAATACAGACTAATACAGAGATGATAAGAAACTCTAGGGGTGAAGTGACATTTAAAATGGCTCTCAAACTCTATACTGTCATGAATATTTAATGAAAGAAACATCACAGAGCTAACCGTGGACTGCAGGCCCCACAAATATGTCCATCAGACCACATGTCCACGGTTAATTCCACTATGCTGAACGCATAATTCTGGCAATAATGACAAAAGAAGTCCATTTAACAGAGTTATGAACATCTGTATCCATGCAAAACAGAAGTATATGCAAAATAATCCTAAATTTACAGGTTCAAAAGTAAATCTGAGACCTCTCGTGAAAATCCTTTTTTATAACCATATTTGTGCCGAAAGTATAATGATTCTATTACATTTATGCATTAGGCAGAAACTTTTATCCAAAGCTACTTCCATGGCATTTAACATTCACATTTCTTTTTTATCAAGTACATTCACTGGGAATCAAACCCTAACGAAATGCTTTAGCAATTTACATGCAGGAACATGATTCATGTTAGCCAGATTTGAGAATGATCCGGGGGATTGTCACACATTTGCTCATTTGAAATAATGATAGTCCAGAACACAATTTCCTGTATTAAATATTTGAAGACTCAACATTTTCAATACATGAAAAATGCATTTGAATACCACTTCTGTTTTCCCAACAACAATGTGTTTTTCCTCTTCGCTTCTCATCAGAATGAGCCATCAGAGAGGCGAGTTTAGTTCGAGAAGGTTTCAAAATGTATTTCTCCTCATAACCAGAAAATGAGCCCTTAATCAAATTCAAATGCAGAATATGTTCTGTCTGCGCTGCTGATCAAAAACGCTGTTACACAGCAAGATGTTCAGCCTTATTTTTCTTTAGAGACAATGCGCATTAGACAAATATTAATATAATCATGTGTCTGATATTCACACGAACAGAGCGATGCATGATCAACGCTCGGTTTCCTGTAGCCCCTGCTTCCCTGATCTTTCTCCCTGGTCTCTTGTTTGATAAATCTTTCTCTTTTTTCCTCGCTCTCTTTTGTCTGAGCTTCATAACTACAGAGAGATGATGTAATGGAGCTCTCCGTGGTGCTGAAACAGGATACTGCCTTCATTAACTCCCATTCTATGCTCTGGATCTGTCCATGGTGCTGAAACACAACAAGCGTTGCATGCTTGCACACTGGAAACACTGATAAGGTCCATTGTGCTGCTAAACTGTCGGGAAAAAAACGTTTCCATGCTTAAAAGGGAAAGAGGGAGAGAGATGCGAACAGACTAATCAAAGACCTGTTTGGGTTTCTTTTAATTCTTGTCAATGAAAATGAAATGCAGTTAAACCTACAGTAGCAAGCCCCTTTTCAGCAGCTTTTAATGTATCTAATATTCAGTTATTTTTTGCAAGTAGCCACGTACAAAACTGTATAACATGCAGTCATTATCACAAATAAATAAAGAAATGGTGATGCAACAACCCTTTACATGTCGGGTTTGTTTTGTGATAATGATCACACTAATTCACAGCACAATGATTTTACACTTTAGAATGCTACAATGCAAGTGTGATTTACTGAATATTGACCAGATTAGAGATGCACTGATATATCGCCCAATAATCAATATCGGTTGATAAAAGCAAATATTGACTTTCGGCTTATGATCCTGTCAATCAAAAGTGGATAGGGAAATGCAATAGATTTGTGCTCTGTATGTAGAAAATGTTATCAAACATCACCAGTTTAATTTTCAGTATATTAATAGTCATTATGTGAATCAATTTTATATGAATTGATACCATTCAGAAAGTTGAGATTCATTTTATTTTCAGAATCTGTAACGTCAAATGTCACTCTGATTATGGGCTATCAATATTGGTGAAGAAAAGTTTCAGTGCATCGCTAGTCTAGATATAAAGTTCTCTATGGACAATATCACATATTGAAAATACTTCTAGATCTGGACCCTTCATTATATTGGTAATGGAAGATCAAGTCGAGAGCATTACAATCCCTAGAGTGATTTGAATGTATACTGAATGCTTTGAAAAATATAAAAGGCCATGCAGTTATATCACATACTGTGCACATTATGCATAGTGCACACTGCAGAACCATTATGAGTACGCCCTACAAAACATGCCACTGGGCTGCATGTGAACTACGCAGTAAATGTTAATAAAGGTGGTATGTGTTGGGTGTGGAACTGGCCAGCAGCTGTTGTGTTATGATTGAATGACCCAGAATGCACCCCGGCTCATTCCGTGCGGCTACTTGAAAATCCCTAACATTTCCCCTCACTCGACAGAGAAAATGAGATCGCCACCGGTTGTTTTTGCAGTCACTTGAAAGAGGAGGAGACGAAAGCCAAAATTTGTATTCAGAAAACATTACAAATAGTTTGAGACGGAACATTTCCTGAGAGAGAATACATGTAGCACAATGATTGGAAACTGTGCGCGTGACCCTGATGTTAAAGGAACAGTTTGTCAAAAAATGAAAATTACCCTCCAGCCGGTGACTTATTCTCTTCTGTGTGAAAGAAATAAGATGTTTTGAAAAAGGTATGAGGAAAAAGTGTAATGTAATGACCAAAACACTATATACTACAAAGATTTGAGGTTTTCCAAGGTACTGCTTTGAAATTGGTCACCCCTGGCCGCCATAAGATTTTAATGAATTGTTTTTTGCATTCCATAAATTAAAGTCATATGGGCTTGGAACAACACAAGGGCAAGTAAATGAAAACAGAACTGGATGTAGTATCATTTGCTAGCAGGCATTAAACTCATCACTTATGCATAGAAACATGCGCCCAATAATTCACAAAGCTGATGTATTCAAGCCGTTTAATGAGAATAGTAATGAAATATGCTCTATATCTCATCCTCCCTCTCTTTACCACAAACACAGCTGCCAATATTCTAATTACTCTTATTAATTTTCTCGGTTTGATTAAACAAGACGTGAGATGAAACTGCCCTCATTAGAGATCAGCGAGCGTGCCAAATGTCTCTCTGTCTCCCTCACCAGCGCTCCTGCTGTGTGATCTATTAGTGCAGTACATTGGTCCAAACACACACATAGATACACACACAGTCCAGCTGAAATCTTCCTGCATTAGCTGCTGATGGGTCAAATGGGCTCACTTTAACTCAATCTAACAGCCTGTTCATCTCTTACACACATGCGCATGGCCTTTTATCGAGCTTCTGTACCTTCTCTTATCGGGCAGGCTTTTAAACCCTTAAGAATGCCTATTGCATTCTGGTTAATGAGATTAATTAAGTACAGTCCATGAAACACGTGTGGGATAATTTCAGACAGCAGAAACACACTTATGGTTTTGTTTGGACTTTCTGAGCAATTACAACTCTGCTTATTTCCAGTGTTTCTCCTCCAGCTTTGTTGCTTTTGCTGTTCACTTTACGTCTCATCTTCCTCTCTCTCCGTCCCATACAATAGTGCTCCCTTTAGACTGCGAGCTCAGCTTAAGGCACAGGCAAATGATTAAGCTTTTACTTGGTTCAGCAGTTCTCAGTTGATTTAACAATGACCCTTATACTTACACTGTAAGTGTATTCTGCCCTTTAACAGCAGGGTTTGCTGTTCCTAGTGGCAGGTCTGGTCATAGCAGCATCCTACAGGTACACCACAGTATGCATTTTTTACTCTTATTTGCACAGAACATTGAGAGGAAGTGACAGGAAGCGAAGTGGGAGAGAGAAGGGGGTGGGATTGAGAAAGACCACGAGCTGAGAATCGAACCCACGTCGCCTGAAGCGCAACCGCGCCACATATGTACTATCGGAGCACTGCCAACAAGACTTTCGGCTCCGACATCATGTGACATATCGAAAGCTTTTCAGCTCTGCAAGAGTCACACCGTTGTTCCCCTTAAGGTAGGAATTTGATTTAGCACACAAAATGAACCTTAGTTCAATTCCTCCCCTTGCTTGCTAAAGGAAAACCTACCAAATAATGACGTCACTTTTAGGAGAAGAGCAAGTATCTAGAACTCCAACTGAGCATGGACTGCAAAAGCATGGAGATGTATATACTTTATACTGCATTCTTGTTTCCAAAAGTCATATGTGAAAGAGTATGGAAAACTATAAATAAACATTTCAAACTGTGCTACAATCTTTGAAACTGCAAGAACTGAAATCTTTGTCCTTTGTTATTTATGCAGAAAAAGTGCAGATTGTGCAAACTATATTATACAAAAATAGTACAACGGAAGCACACACTTTTGCGAAAAGACGAAATGCATTTGCATATACAGTCATTTAACAGTTACTGCTTTGAAACCAGCCATAATTTTGTAAGCAGCATTTATATTATTTTGCAGAGTAGACTTCATCAAGACACAGTTGTTGTCTTGGTAGCTTTTGCACTGTTTTCTTTTCATCCATCCAGAGCTTTGCTAATGTGCTTTACCCCATCCACTGATCAATACAGAGAGAGATAGAGTAAGAGAGAGAGAGAGAGAGAGAGAGAGAGAGAGAGTGAGAGATGCGAGTTAAATTACGACACAATTCAACTAAGCCTCCGGGTGCAAACATATCGACATCACACATACATACTGGTGCACACAGAAGTGCTGAAGTGAATATCTGCGAAGGAAGACTGCTATAATTTCATTTAGCTGTTGATTTACACAGCTCAGATGGCATGTTTTGGGATGTAAATCTTTGCAATGTCTTTTTAGAAATCCATTGTTAGGCAGGCAGCTACAGGCTTTAATAAACAGGTTGTTTGAGCAGTATGGTACACGTCTACGCAAACACAACAAACACAAAGGTGATAAAAGCGTGGAAGACAGCCAGGTCGCTATATACTCCTGATAGGGTGATCAAGACGTGCTTTATTTTATGATAGTGACCGAATGATCGCACATCTACCACTAACCTGGCACACACTGACAGATAACACTGGAACGCTGTCTGGGTGGTGTCATAACACGATCGATGCATTTAGAAATAAATAGATGGTGAAAGGGGTCAGGGATACAGACAAAGAGGAGTTTCGCATTGCTCCAGCCAGGACCCGATGCACCGCATCATTATTAATGAGTGCATGCGGTACTGTAAGAACTGACTGTATCCTCTGACCGGCCTCAGAAATTAAATCACTGCTTTTAGCCGATGACCTGCAGATCCTCTGGGCAATAACGCCCAAGCTGCTGGCATTCTGTGTTTACTGATACTGTCACAAATAAAGATGCAGGAGATTACAAAAAACTGGAAGAAATTTTACAGTTGCATATAAAACTGTAAACACATTGTGGGATATATAGTCCTTATGTGTACTGTGCTAGAATCATCAATTCTGATAATATGCACTGTGAACGATATGCACAAATAAATTTGAATCATTTCAAAATGCATGGATGTATGATATACAGTAGTTTCCCTATATATCTTGCATGATCATGTGATTACAGAACAACGCATTAACATGCTTCCTACGCATGATTAACATGACATCTGTGTACTTCCCAACTATAGACAAACATTAACGGATTGTTGTGTAGGAGGAAGAGAAACATAAAATGAGATCAAATAGATCAAGAGAAGGTAAACAGGAAGACAGCAGGAAGATCTGGCTGTATCGTTCGTTGCCCAAACACACACACACAAAATGCAAAGAGATCAACAGTAGACCAGTGATAAGATCTAAAAGGCTAGTGTGTGTGTGTGTGTGTGTGTGTGCGTGTGTGTGTGTGTGTGCGTGTGTGTGCGTGCGTGCGCGTGCATATTAATCTCTGGGAACCCAGAAACCACAGATCTATGTGAATGTCAGATAAAAGCACTATAAAGAGGTTACCATGACGATAAATAATACATAGTATCAATGGTCATACTGAAAGTGAGCGAGCGGAGAATAAATGTTTATGATGTTGACACTCCCCAAAAAGAACAATATTCTGCTTGACAGGGTTCTTGAATTTAGGCTTTCTAAAGAACTGTAAAGTTAATCAAGCTGTCCGACTCTTTTTCTCTGACTGGAAGCATCACTGTTAAAAAGCTTATTTGACTACTCTCCGCTTAGCTGATTTAATTCATTTGTTTTTATTATCAAGACATTTTCAAGCTAATTCTGACCAGCACAAGCTCAATCTCATTTTAAGTGTGAAACGTCTTGGACGTCTGGGAACTAAATCCTGCTAGATGGGTTTAAATTCTAAGCCTACGAACGAAATGAATACTCACCGCATTTACTGAGGCAAATAGATCGGAACCAACATAATTAAAATCTCATTCTGAGCTACACGTCTGATATCCTCAAACTCCATCAGAGTTCTCTAACAGACACACCTCCACATTTACACAATGCTCTAAATTGATAGGTTTGTAACTTTAAAGGGATAGTTCACCCAAAAATTTGATTCTGTCATCTTTTACTTGCCTTCGTGTCATTCCAAACCTGTATGACTTTTTGCACAGAGAAGATATTTTGAAGAATGTTGGCAACCAAACAACCCTGACACTCATTGACTTTCCCTGAACGAACTGAATTTATCCTTTTGAGGTTTGGTGTGCAATTCTATCACAGGCTCACACACGTTTAGAATATTAAGATACAGTTGCATATACTGCATTTCTGACACTGTTTGTTACGTTTTAAATAACTTTAAATGGTAAACATGTTAACAGAAAGAATAACAACTGTTCACTTGCATTGAACCTGGAAATATAATTCTACACAATCTTTTAATCTTAGATATCACCAAAGTTCTTACTGGCTTCCTTTAGGCCATGAGATGAAAGTGAGCCATAATGAGATTAGTCCTTGAGTCAAACAGAAAGATCACATGACCACAGATCAGATGAGGTCATGAAGATCCGATTAATATGCAGGTCTTTATATACAATACTTATGATGGATTGATACAACTCAACATTTTTGTTCATGCGTAGTTAAAGGGAACGTTCAATCAGAAATCCTTGACTCAACCTCTTTTCATTTCAAACCTGTATGACTTATTTCTACAGCAAACTAAATATATTTTGCAGGATGTTGCTAGACGAAAAACATTGACTTACATTGTTTTTATGTCCATAAAGTACAATAGAAGTCAATGTGGTCAAAGTTTTTTGGTTACCGACATAATATCTTCTTACGTGTTCTGCGGAGGAATGTCATACAGGTTTGAAATGACACGAGGTCGAGTAAATATGGACTTCAACATCTGATGCTGATGCTACAGTGAGTCCTCTGAACGTTTTTTATCAAACTCTGATGATTTACACTACCATAAATCGTTATCACAATAAAATGATCACTATATTATATAACACAATGTTATTTTAATCTAAAGGTTCAAAGAGAAAAAAGCTAAAATATCTGCATCTATGAAAACAGGCGACTAGGGAGCAAAACGAGAAATGTAGCTTTTGTTACTGTGTCTGATGATAATCTAAATAAACAAAGACACAAATTTGATTAAAAATAAATAACAAAACACAGCAAGCCGTACAGTCTCATCTGAACATGATTAGATTTCTCAGGAGCCCAGAGCTAACTGAAAACACAAAAGTAACCTTAGGTCAAACAATGGCACACAGCAGTCCTAACATTGTGTCCTAACTGGGCATGACGCAATAAAGCCACAAGCACTGGATGCCGCGCTTCGATATTAATACAAAGCTCTGTTCCAAAATCTAAAAGGCTTGCAAATCTGAAGCTGTTGAAGACGATGCCTTGGATAAATTCTAAATGAGAATCACATATATATATATATATATATATATATATTCTCTATAACCCAAATGCCAGAATGCATTAGTGTAGGAGTAGATAATTATTTTTTGTATTGCATTCTAGAACTTAAAGTGGAGTTAAAAATAGTTAAATCTATCCGAATCACACCGGGTGTAGGTCACACACGCACGCACCTCCAAGTACCCCGAGGCTCATCAGTCTGGTGCGTGTGTGTCCTGTACAAAAGCGCAGCGGTAGAACTAGCTCATGTGAATTTAATTACACATTTTTAGCTGTGACCCAAATGTGTTGCAGGGAGGAAATTGTGCATTGTGACATCACAGACACAGAGAGAGAAAAAGATAAAGAGAAAACTGCAATAAGATAGAAATGGAGATCAAATATTAATGAGTGAATTAAAAGGCAAAGACGATGTGCAAAATGAGGTCAGGGGGAGGTGTGAAATAAAGAGAAAACCTAGAATAAAGAGTGAGACGGTCCGTATTTTTTCTCTTATCTCTCACTGCAAGACTTTGAGTCAGATTTTTTTGTCTTTTTGCATATTTTAGTGTAACCTACATATTCCTGGCACCGTGTCTACACGGGACGCAACACGACACATGGCTTGTTCTTTTGGGATTGTCGTGTGGGGCCGCATCCAGTGTGGACAATTAGAACGGGTTGTGGTGCGTTCTATATGCTTTGGTGGCATAACGCCACGTCCGGTGTAGACACGGTGTGGGACACACGCACAGCTTTTCTGGAGGATAATAGATTGTTTCTGTCACAATGCAGCAGGTTCAAACTTGCCAGCCGGTCATCCCAAGGGCATCATCAGCGCGTGTGTGTGTTAATGTGAACTTGTGATGTTATATTTGCTCCGAAACACATTTTTTACAATCCCTCAAAGGTCACAACAACCTTTGGTCGCTAATAATGGCAGTTACAGAGCTAAAATAACAAAATAAAGGTGGAAAAAAGGTGCACTCTGTCTGATGTATGCAACACAAACACGAATGGCATAAGCTTTCACAAAACTGCAAGACACATCTTTGGTGGGCAATTTCTGAGATGATGTGTCAAATTAAACTATTAAACCAAAATCAAAGCGTCTGTTCAAAATGACTGCTTACAAATTCTCCTCTGAGAAATGCAGATCAGAGCCCGTTTTAATAGAATCCTCAAGATTAAAAAACATCCCTGAGAAATATTACAGGTTTTTTTACGTGACGGATATGCAGAACAAACAGGCAGCGGATTATTTCTTATTTCATTATGAAAAGATCAGGTTCATTTTTCTGATCCGTAGCTGAAAATGACATGACATGAAAAACATTTAGACAACCGCCTTAGCATCAAACACACGACCTCAGTACAGGTGAATTTAGTTCAAGTCAAATGCGAATGGGTATATTTATAAAGAGTACATGTAACAATATGCCGTGGCGTTTGTATCAAGATGTTGTATTTATAAGCAAGCAAATACTGACCCTTTGACATTTCTACTGATACTAGATGTTTATCAAACTCAAAGTTATATGCATCCTACCTAGCTAGCTAGGGGCGTTGTAACAATAAATCTCAGGCTAATGCAAACTGGGTCTCCCAAATGTGAATGAATAAAAATCAAAAAGCACAAACATCCAAATGCAAGATTTATCAAACAAGCAACTAAAAATCACCAACAAAATCTGCTACAGTACAGCATAATGTATTTACATATCCATTCAACTCACATATTCGTAAGGCTTTGATAGTTGTTACATACAGCATCCTGACCATTGAATGGATAGCCTCACAACTCCTTGTCATTCATTGTCCACATTTAAAAGAAAACTGTGACAGTTGAGTGCATGAAGACGTCCAAAATTCCACACTAGAATCTTTGAGGTAAACAAATACATCTTCGGGTACTCATAGGGTACTCTTTGCGCTCGTACAGTTCATTATAATGCATTTCTTTCCATACATCCTCCAAAAAACAACAACAGACGTATACAAAATAGGACAATGTTGCAAGTAGAGAACAACAAGACAGACAACAGGTAACAGGTGAACACAATCAACAAACTGGAAGTTACATCAACCAGGAACAGGAACTTCAATACACAGCGTAATTAAAAATAAAAGCAACCATATTAAACTGTTAAAAATGCTAAAACTGACATACAAACCAAAAAGGAACAAAAATATGCAGTAAACGTCAACCGTCACAAAGATATTTTTTTATTTAGATGTCAGAATTTAATTCGTAATTATTTGGTCCGTGTGGTTTTGGATTGCATTTTCGATTTGTTTGCAGTTCATGTTGACAGTAAAGTACAACAGGAGTCACTTATTGTAATACGCGGAGGTGTAAACAACAACAAAAGTCTTGTTCTGGTGGTAAACAATAGGAATAGAAAGAGATTTAATCAAGGACAAAACTCTAAAGAATAGCGATGAGACAAAGATATTAATGATTCATGAAGACAGTCTGAACCTAAACTACAAACCTCAGCTAAAATGTGAAAATAAAAAAGCACAAAAGTCTTATCCAAAAGATGGTTTAGTCATGAAATATCTTAAATATTGAAGCAACTCTATATCAAAGTTCTTTTAAATACTTTTAAAATGTTTGGACTCTCTATTGTTTTCTATAACCCTTCTCCAACATTTACAAATATTTATTTGTTTAGTTTCTCCCATTTGGTTTTGTTTTATATTATTATAAACTTATAACTTATAAAGTAATTAAAAAATATATGTTGTTAAAATAAAATGTTATTCCATTGGAGTTAGTAGTGTTAAAAACTTGTATTTTTAGGAAAAGTACTTTCAAGAGATAAACATTTTTAGCAATAATGTCAGAATAATGACCAGTTCTCTGGTCACGCATCAGTTTTGCATCTGTGAACTTGCCTGGAGTATGAACCTGTTTGTTTTGAATAGATGGAAAACAGAAAATCCTATTTAAGACAGTTGAGACACAGAGGAAGTAATTAGTGTTGATCTTTCAGCGTGTGAGACCTGTAATGAAAGATGAGATGAGCTCTTCTGTGCATTTATTAACCTGACAGAGCTCAATCTTACCTCCAAGCTCCCAGTCTGAACATCACACCGTGTTTTATACGGGTATCCGAGATATGTAACAAATTGATTTTGTGGCACGGATGAACTGATGGTGTGATAAAAAACGCAGTTCTACGGCACAATGTGGTACGGCTACAGGAGGTTTCGGGAACAGATTCATTCAGACAGGAGATCAATTTGTGTAAGGAAATATACTCAGGGGAGCTTCAAACTTTCATGACTTATTCATTATTAGACATTGCTTCTCTAAAACATAAGGCATTTTTTTATTTATAAAAACAAGTGAAACTACCACATGTTTAAGCTCCATTTACAACATGGATGATCATATAGCACATACAGTTTACTGTACCACAACTAATGGTACAGAGGAACAATAATGTTTGGGATCACTTTCAAACTGTTTTTTAACCGTTCAAATTTGACATTTTTTAGGCTTGTGCTTTTTACTGCAGCCTCGAAAAGAAATGCCATTAAAATGTACATGTTTGGAAAAAGAGCAGGCCTACATCATTCCATTTTTATTCCTGTAAGAAAACTTTCATACTCATTTAACGTTCAAATTGGCATTTACCTTCTGTTGGTAACCTTGCCATGATGAATCGAGAGCGCTGCAATACCACTGTGATACTCTGGGGAAACTGTGTGTGTGTGTGTGTGTGTGCGTGCGTGCGTGCGTGTGTGCGTGTGCGTGTGTGTGCGTGTGTGTGCGTGTGCTTGTGTGCACATGTAATCAGGTGATGGTTCATATTAGGAGCACTGTCACTTTAAAAACTCACACCTGTCTCACCTTAGGGGGAATGGAAACCCTCCCAAGATGAACACCTCTGTGGGTGAGACCACAGAAAGTGAGAAACCCATTTTCAGCCAGAAACTGTCATTTGGCTTCCAAACAGATGATGTCATCTCTTTTTCATCTTCTGTGCATCCAATAAGTTATTTCAGGCAACAACCACTGTCTTTTGTCAAATGTAAATGTCACATTTTGTGCAAATGAATCAATGTTTAGAGGATTTTTTGGAATATTTATTTATTTTCCAAATTTCGTTGGCATCTGTCATCAATGTTTTTTACAATCAATCTTCTTTTTAGTCATCCAGTTGTAGTTTATCTATATTCCACTTAGTTGTTTCAGAATTTATTATATATATGTCAATATTTGTAGCGCCTAATTTAATCTCCAAGGTTACATGTCGCTTCACAAACTGTGAGGCAGTTTTATGGAAAAGAGACCATGGGGAGTTACGCACCCACATCTATAAATCATTCTCTTTGCCGCGTTTACTCTGACATTTTGGTTTGTTTTATGAGGTGAGAAATGGGAAACCATCAAAGAGGCACACACACACCACACACACACACACACACACACACACACACACACACACACACAGATGCTGAACACTCAGTAACCTCCACTTTTCAGAGATAGACAAAAATGAACCATTGCTGTTGTCAGACCTGAAGAAAAGTTGAAGTGTGTTTTAAAGCTGTAGAGATAGATGTCAGTCTGAGAGAAGCGTTTTTAGTGTTTGTGAAATGTGCGTCAGAGATGGAAACACACGTGTGTGTTTTCAGTGAGATTTCTGAAAAATTGTTGTTTTGAAGAATAAACAAATATTTACATATTTTTAACCCCTTTAGAGAAGTCACCTTGCTGCCTGCAGGCTTCATTTTAGGTTTATCATCATCACAGAGAGATGAAAGAGAAGTAGACAGAATAAAAGACGGAGGAAAAGTGCAAACATAACAAACGAATTAAAGAGAAAGAAAAACATAAATGTCAGTTCTCCAGGAGGGGACGCTTAAATTAATTATTCAAAAATCAAACACTTTTAAAAGATGGCATGCATTATTCAATACAAACAAACTAAATGTCACGTGTAAGGGTCTGACTTTTCTGAGGAGATGAATTATAAATGGCTTTGTCCATAAGTAACCTTTAGTGCGCATGAAATATTAATGCACACATTCACAAACGCAGCGGGCGAGTCCATCTCAAGCCCCCTCTCTCTCTCTTATTGACATAAAAATCAACCACAGAAATAAAGCACAATACCAGTCAATACTTGAAAACAAAAGACTATATGAGTGCATGTCATGACTTTAAAAGCAGTTGACTTATGGACATCTAAACTTCTGACACACAAGATAAATTGCTTTCGCACTCTCACTCAGGTTTGCCTTGCCCAGTATATAGTAAGGAAAACTGTACTGCAAGCTACTAAAAAAAGCATGTGAAGTTGTATAACAATATGCTTATTTACTTCAAAAAATATTTCAAAGAGTATTATGACCTTAGGATGTGACCTTATTATGACCACTAGGAATCAGAGGTCAATTTGAGCACAATGCATTGTGGGAAAGAGCTTTCTGTATTCGTACAGTACAATTGTTATGAATTGTGTAAGGTGCGTGTGATTATCAAAAGACTTTCAGTTTAGTTCAAAAGCCCGCTTGATCTTTAAGTAGAAATAAAACTTGATTTTAAATGAGTTAAAGTCAGTCAAAAGTTTTGACAGTATTGTAGAACTACACAATACATAAGCATCATTATATCAGGAAAAAAAGATCTATGGCCAAAATTATTTTGTACAACTTGTTATACAACTGACAAAATTCAAATTTTTCTTAACATTCTTTATGTAAATGAATAAAAAATTAATAGGTCTGGTACTACAAAAACTAAACTCAATTTCAACACATACGGCATTTAAAGGACCAGAGTATGAAATTTAGCAGCATCTAGTGGTGAGGTTGCAACCAACAGCTTACTCCACCCCCCCCCCATTTCTAAGCACTACGGTGGCTCTCACAGGACAAAGATGTCATCACGTTTTCACTTTTTTGTAGAGCAGTTTGTCCATTTAGGGCTACTGTAGAAACAACATGGTGAATTCCATGCAAGGGGACCAGCGGTGTATGTAGATAGAAAGAACTCATTCTAAGGTAATAAAGTTTCATTATGTAACGTCTTTATACACCTCTGAAGACGTAGTTATGTATATTATATTGTATTTCTGTCAATACATCCTCCAAAAAGTACACACTGGACCTTTAAAACTATGAAGGGAGTTAAAAAGCTGAACCCAAAAAACTGATTTATATAACCTCAACCAATAGAATTCAACAGACATCATATGGTAAGAAAATTCCCTAATGTTTACTCCTTTACAGTGTGAATCTGATCACCAACACACATCCAATAGGGAATTAGTCTCTGGTGTGCTGTGTGTGCTGTGTGTGGCTGTAATGTTGTCTCCTCTACTGTTATGTATCATGCTTCAATGATCCAGCTATATGCGCATGCACGCCTATTGTATGCATGTTTTTCAATATGTTTGCATTACGCAGTCATGCATGAATAATCAGCTAAACATTTTTCAACACTCCCCCCCCCCCCCATAAACAAATCCAACATGAAGTGACTCTTTAATATCAAAGACTACGGCCCACCTGGGGCCCGAAAACGCACTGTGCAGTTTCACACGACTCCTCGGGCTGCTTCTCCTCCCTCCATCCTCATGAAAAATTCATCCATTTTTCTTCCGCCCCGCTGGAGAGAAGAGAGAGTGAGAGAGAAAGAGGGAGGGGGCGAGAGGAATGAGCAAGTCACGAACCTCATATTATTCCAGAAGCGTTGCGAATATTTCACCCATCCCGCATCTTTCAATATTTTATAAAAACTGCTCTAAAAAACTGCTGTATGTTGGTAAATGAAACCTGTAAAAGTGAGTATGACATAATCGGAAGATATCAAAATATGTCACATGCTCTTTGCCTAAAGGGTGAATTAGGAACCGGTGATATCAAAAGCTGAGGGAGACATTGTAAAGTTTTCACAACAACATCTCGACCTGTAGGACTGGTGGGGAAGCTTGCACAAAAAATACATACATTTTTTGGAGGTAAATCTCAGAACTAATCTGATCCCAAATAAACTTGTTGCATTGCAGTCTGTAAGTCCTTTGAGGTTTTGGTCATATTTTGATATTTATCAGAAGAAAATATATTGAATAGTTTATAGCAAATAATACAATATCTTAAATTTTACAAGGTGGCCTTTTTCATGTGAATTTATTTTTACGTTTTTTTTTCTGTTTACATTCTTCATTTTTGCTTTTTTAAATAATTGTGCACAAAGTTCACAAAATTAATAAAATTGTTACGTTTTTCATGAGATCAAGTTATCAATACACACATACAGACATATTGTGATGCTGCGTGTGTTGCATTGTCGCAAAAAATACTGAAAAACACAACTGGTACTTTTGTTACACATTCATAAATCTATATATTGTTTTAAGACAAACCTCTCTTTTTTTCATGAAAGAATTAGAAAAATACCTAATGTCAATCAAACTGTCAAAGAAAAGAAAGCTGTCAAAGTATGATCAGTTAGTTTTTTTCTTATTTTTGTATCATATGTAATTCTCATACTTTACCCCTGGTCTTTTTTTATTTGTTTTATAATTTTTTGTATTTTGTATTGTATGTTTGTTCAACCATTCAAGCATTTTTTGTTCAATAAAACAACAACTGGTTGGTTGCAACAGACAGTTTGGGAACATCTAACTTTGTTTAGTATACATTTTGTAAGATTATTGTTCTTGTAGTTTGTTGGGTCCAATTTGGGGTGAATATTTCCAGCATGGGACCAGCCTCACCGTAGTGGGTATGTTCAGTTTGGACTTTGACTTCAGCCGGAGGTCCTTCACAGGTTGAGTTCACAGAGAAATGTTTTTGTAAGGTCTTGTAGTTTCAGCACCAGTATCAGATTGGTAATTTGGGTTTGTGGGAGTATAAAGGTTGCAAGGCTGAAGCTAGATTTGCCTCCTCTCACCTTCTGCACAAACATCTGTGAGCTACATTTACATTTAGTCATTTAGCAGAGGCTTTTATCCAAAGCGACTTACAAAGAGTTCAGGGAGCACTAAGAAATATGTCATAAAAAGAGCAATAGTACAATTGGTGCTAAAACAGAGTTACCGGATTACTCACAATAAATCAATTGTGCCATGCTGCGGCATTGACATACTGTGTGTCTTTACATTAAATTACATATATGTTATTAATTATACATGAAATTGTATATAGATAAACTTCTTGTTTTTATTGTGAATGTTTTTTTTTTATTTGAATAAAAACTGAAATATATAAATACATTTTTATTAATTATTAATTTATTTCAAAAATAGCAGAAAGAGAAAGAGAGAGAGAGAGAGTGAGAGAGAGAGAGAGATCCAATCCAATTACTGTTTAACACCAGGTCACACTCCAGGAAGTGTGTAAATGACAGCTGCGGTGTAAAGCTATTTCAACACTTATTATCAGCTCCGGACAGCTGTGCGATTTTATTGTGTGCTTTATTGATGCTTTTTCTTACCTGCATTTCAAGAACAATGTGAAGTTGTAAACACATATGCTTTCCGCTTCCAGTGTTGTGAGACGCTGTTTAATGTCACACCTGATTTAGACGTGTTACTGCACAGACAACGCCTAGATAAAATAAAAAACAACTTTAAAACTGTTAATAAATCATGTAGCATGACTGTTGATGGAATGATGTATACCAGGGGTCTTCAACCTTTTCCTCGAGGGCCAGATTCTTAAAGTATAAATGGGATGCGAGACATATCCATTTTTTTACCATTTTCTTTTTTGTATTTCTGTTATTTATTGCATTTTGTTCCTTCTTTACTGTTTCTGTTGCTGTTACTTTTAGATCATATATTAAAACATGCAGTCAGATATTGCATGTGCCTTTTATGATATTTAAATAAAAGGGATTTTGTCTTTTTAATTATATTCTATATTCCTTAATGCATTAGTTTAACCAAAGATTACCGTTTGCTCACCCCCAGTCCACCCAAGATGTGGGTGGCATTGTATTTTCAAATCCCGATTATAGGACCTCTACAATCTACATTAATTTTACACCTCCATACTCTTTGTGTGTTTTTCAATAGTCTCACTGTGAAGAAACATCTGAAACTAAATTAATACTAACACAACTGAGAACATCAAATCCCCTGAACTATTTAAGAGCAATAAAATACTACGCTTCACTACTACCACATGCAAATATAGCTGACCAAACACACGCATGCGGCCACCTGTGTTTGTTTCGTTATGGGTGAGTCATCTTATTGCATCACCGCAGTAGGACATCTGAGCCTTCCTTATAGACGCCAACTATCTCCGAGCACATGAAGTCATAACATGCACACAAACAGACATTCATTATATTTATCACACAGTCTTGCTGTGAACCTCGCGTGAATGTGAGAAACTCCGGGCGGTGGGCCAGACGCTAAACGAAGAGCAAAATGATGGTGGAGGGTGTGACCTCTCTGCACTACAGGTCAAACCCACACAGGCACAGATGAAGTCCGATCAGATGTCACGCACATATGAAAAAACACAGCAACATTAGGATATCGCACCATTTCTTGAAATGAAATCTTTGTACTGGAGGAACAGAGCGCAAAATAAAAAAATGAAAGTGAAAGAAAGAAGAGGAGAGATTTGGCACTGGTGAGAACAGATGGACAGTGTGTGTGTTCCATTAATGTGTCCAAGCATTTGGTCATTCAGACTCAAAATGTACACACACACACACACACACACACACAGACACACACAGACACGTTTGCTTATCTATCTACACGTTTCCGCATATATTGACTTCTATTGTTTTTGTACACCGAAACTATAACCTAACCTGCCTAACCTGCATGTTCAGAATGACAAGATTACTTTAAATTGAATAACGTTTAATGAAAGAAGATGTCCTCAAAAGTAGGTTTTGTTCAGGCTTGTCCCAGAATATGGCTGTAAACTTATTACCTTAGAGGAAAAACTATTCCTAAACAACTTCACACAGCAAATACATTGAAGATATTCATTCTCTTCGATAGCAAACCTGACCCACACACAGACACTGAAAACACTGACCCACAGCATGAGCGGGCAAACTGCAAAACAACAGACGGACGATCCTGGCATTCATACACACACTTGCTACTGAGAGAATGTGTATCAGTCAGAGACAGCCTGATGACAGGGAGTGAACTTCATCTGAACTGAGGACAAGAATTCAATAAAACAATAAAAACTTATACATTTGTAGTTATTCATATTTTATTTGTCTGTTTGTTTGTTTATTGAGATATACAGAGGGCACACAATATGTATATAAACTATTGCACATTTTAAAAGGTTTAGGTAAAGGTAAAGTTTTAGTTTTATTAATATTTTAAATTAGCTTTTTTATTGTATGTGTAGCAATTTTTTACATGCTTTTGTTGTTTTATTATTGCTTTGCTAATTTTTCATGTTGCATATAAGATTATTTTGTTTTTGCGACATTTTTTGTTTAGTTTTTCCAATATTTGATTTTAATTAGCAGAAACATTTAGTAAACTAAAATAACATGGATATCTGCAAACATACACATTCTTTATCTGTCACCATTCAGTCATTCCTCCATCCATGCACAGTGCAAAGTAAAAGTTTGTACTATTAAGTAAAAATAAGTTTACATAGAAAATTCAGGATATACCATAAACTTCCATTGGTTTTAGCCAAAGATGATAAATAGCCTATAATAACTAGTCTAATCCAAAATATTCTAACATAAAAACATTTAAAAAAATATTATAAGCCCACAATGAGTATAAAAATATATTTAATATGTTTTCCACAGATGGCCCTGATAAAAACATTTTTAACATCAGCATATCAAAGCCCACCACTGATTCCTTTTTTTATTTTTGTCAGGTAACCCAAATGAACTTCTACCCTTCCTCCCTTCTTCGCAAAAATCTTCGCAAAAGCCACTAGCTGTAAGGTTTTATATATAATAATATATAGCTCTATATAAAAGAGAGGGTGTTAATGTGTGTACACCAGCCTCTGTGTCTCAACGAGTGCTTGTTCTGAAGCCATTAAGAATTCACACGGAGTTGTGCTGTTCAATTTATAACATTGGTCTCATAACCCTATGAAGAAAAAACTCACACTGAGAAGGAACCAGCAACAAGAAAAGAAGGTTACACAAACATCTCCAGGGAACATATCAGTAGCTTCACTCAAAGTACATTTTCTGTTAGGCTAAAAACAGGAGAGCTCTCAAGAAACACACGGACATAATACAACTATTAATACACTAAAGCCACTGGAGAGAGAAAGAGAGAGAGAGAGAGAGAGAGAGAGAGAGAGAGGGTGGAGAATGAGTTAAAAATCATTATATTAACATTTTACTTTGTTCTCTTTGTGTCACACTGGAGCTCATTGCAACGTTAACAAGACATATTCCAGCAAGCATTCGTTTTTGACTCTGGCATACGTTTATTTTTTGACTCATTAGAACTCTTCTGCTTTTTTCACCTCTCGCTCTCGTCTCCACTGATGTGACACAATGATCCTGTTATAATCAACAAAGAATCACATCACTCGCGTCAGTGAAGACAGAATTCTTTTTTAAAGTCCCCATGAAATCAAAAGGGTTTTTTTTGGAATATGTGAACTATAAGGATATTAAAAGGCTCCAAAACAAATTTGATTTTTTTTGCAAAACTTACAGCCTCTCACTTCCTCCAAAACGAAACAAAAAATTTTGTGACATCATTCTGCACATCAACTTCTCATCAGATTCAGGCTGAGGTATACGCTATTGGCTATTTCAAAAGGGGGAGGAGCCAATACGCCTTGGCTTAACTTCCCATTTAATGGGAGTTACAAAAGCACCATGAACATTTCACTGCACTTAAGGTTTTGCTTGCAATGTGGACAGCTGAACTGGACAGCTGAAGTGAACAACAAGTGACGTGCTCCAGTTGTTGCATCACATTCATTTTTGTATCAGATCTCTCACACCAGGTCTATCTGCAGGCTTAGATCTCAGGTTCGAGCATGATCTCCGGAACAGTCTGTGAAACTCCAGAGCCCCTGCGGAACTAACTTAAGAGAGAAATGGACAAATAAGGCTGCAAGCGAGACATCCCGAATCTCTGCTCCTGCGAGAGGAAGAAATCGGGACAAAATGTATCAAATCGTTCATCATTCCCATTATGCATGCCTGATGGAAAAACAAGCTATATTTGGTTTGCGAATCTTTACTGGATACAGTATTATTTCTCTGTCCTCTGTGGATGTCATCTGCTATTGTGACTGTTTATAGGGCGACACACATACACGCAAAGAGCATTTAAATAAACCGCCTGCGATTTGTCTTGGTCTCTTATTCTGTGGTTTTTCTTCTGTAAAATGGCATGGGGTTCTGTGGCCTTTGTTTTAGTTTTTTCAATTGTATTTTCTTCTGTGACAAAAAAGACAGGCCAATTATAGACTATAGGGCTCAGCAGAGCAGCGTTTAGACCTGCTTTCTCTCCTGGAGTAGAACAGAGCCACGCGCGTGTATGTGTGGAAAAAGGAAAGGTTTGTATAATTAAGTAATAACACACATTTACAGTACACTCGAATTAAAACATAGGCCTACATGTACTGTATATATTCATATACAGTATATATGCAGCTCTGGTTGCAATTATTTATGCAATGATATAATGCATTGCAACGTATAAAGAACATATTTTATAATGCATTTCGCAAGCAGGCATCAAGTGAACCCTGTTTTTTTCTTGCTGTGTTTACGGAATAGAAATGGCAAAAGCACTCAATTCCTATATTTTATTCGTGTCCAGCGTTCTGTTCATTGGTGCCATTCCAGCGTTCTGCTGGGCGTATCTGGAACCACTCTGAGCCAAAAAAACACTCCAGCCTGCCATCCTATAATACCCCTGGGGTGACTGTGGAACTGGTAAAAAAAACTGATAACTAGGCTATCGTGATTGACTGAAAATAAACTAACCGTAAAATACAACCAATTCATCCATTAGCATCAACTTTGAGGTTGAACTCCAATTAAATGAAAGCAGGTGTATTTTTAGTTTTATGTCAGTATGCGTAATGTTACGGATGATTTGTGATTATAATTTAAATATCAAGTGCTTTGAAGTCAAATCAAGATATGCGCTTTATTTTAATTATTGTAACGTGGCGAACCATTGACCATGAGAGTGCATTGATTCATTAAAATATCTATAAATTAAATGAAGGAATTTCAAAAACAAACACGGACTTGAGTATCGAGCTCATTTCTGTTAATTGGTCTAAGAGGGGCTGTAGATATTTTAGTCTTTCACAGATCTCCAGGTAAAACACACACACTTTTAACTGGGTCAACATGATGTCTGCCAGGGTGCATGTGGATTTTTTTTTCACTTTAAAGTAATAATTGGGCAGACAGAGAGTGTGCATGTGATGTGTGTGGTATAATGTTTAATGTCTGGCCGCTATATTAGGAAACAGTTATTACAGCATTTGACAAAGAATTCATTAAAGCAAATTAAAGTAACTCGTAAAAAAGTCATTGTTTTACCCACACATCTCCTGTGCATTGTGTTAGGGGTTAGTGGATGTTCTTTCAGCCACGTGTTTAATACACACGTAAAATAAATGAGAGCTTAGGTTCTTTGAAGAACCTTTTATGCACGCTTACTTTTAAGAGTGTAGATGAGATTAATTCACTTCTCTCTCTTTCTCACTGTGATATTTGTGGTTTGGTTGCTGAATGCTCATTAAGGTGAAGAGGCACTTCCTGAGGGGACAGAAAGTCAGCAGGATGTGACATAACAGTTGTCAAACCGTAGTATGATGAGAACACGCACGCACACACACCTGCCATCAGCGTCTCGTCTGTGTGCGTTGGTAGCTTTTGCTCACTATCTGTCTAGAATCAACAGGGAGGGAAACTCATGTATAATTCATGCTGCTGGAAACCCATTTGCAATGGAGACAGTAAAGCCCATGAACTTTTGTGTGTGTGCAAGAGAGAGAGAGAGAGAGAGAGAGAGAGAGAGAGAGAGAGAGAGAGAGAGTATGTATGTCGTGGTGGGCACAGCTCTGGAGCGAACAGATATAGAGCTCACAAGAATGTTGCTTCAAGATTTCGTTTGGTTAACAAAAGGCCAAAATGAGCATGTTTTCTTATGCTGGATTATATTCTCTTTTGTGTTTAAGATGTACAGCTCTGTTATGGATTTCCCATAACAGTTTAGATAATCTAGTCTTTATGACATTCAGGAAAAGAAAAACAATGTATTTGAAGATAGTTAGTTTGAACATCTCAGATACCTTGGGTAATTCTCAATTATTACTTGTGCATCATCGTTTCCTTTCCTCCCGTCTTAGCTCCACCCCTTTTGGATGCGAGGGAAGGGAACAAGGAAAGGACGGAGGAATTAAAACAAGTGAAAATGCCCTCGCTCTCTCAAGCGTCATTTCAAAGCGCCTTCGGTTAATGATGACTGTACACATTGCACATTGAAAAAATAAAGTTAAACATGTTCTTTAAGCAGATATATGTAATCCCCACTACAATCAAATAAAGTTAAAAACATGCTGAAAAGTGGTCTGAAATGTATACGAAATATATGTTAGAACTAAATAAATATTGTGTATACTGTCTGAAATATGTCTACATTAACAATAATATAATGCTTAATTATCACATTATCACACAGTTTGAATTGATCTAAAGATGTGATGATGTGCAGGGGAGGAGAATTTAGACGCGTCATGTTTAGTGTATAAAACACTTCCGCAAAGGAAACACCTGTGTATAATCGCTCATGACTCATCAGAAAGCATCCTCGATCCTCGATCCTCCCTTCCTCCTCCTAGAGAATTGGGATGTCCTTAAAGATGGCTGAGCTTGATCGGTTTAAGGGTCATAGGCTAGAGGACGGAGGAGACGAGGAGGCATTATAGCTGTGTCTCCTTTCGGAAGGCTGCGTCCTTGTGTCCTCCGGAGGTCTCATCCTCTAAAGCATGGGTCTCAAACTCAGTTCCTGGAGGGCCACAGCTCTGCACAGTTTAGCTCCAACCCTAATCAAACACACCTGATTCAGCTAATCAACATCTTCAGGATTACAAGAAACTTCCAAGCAGGAGTAGTTTAGAGCTGGTTGGAGCTAAACTGTGCAGAGCTGTGGCCCTCCAGGAACCGAGTTTGAGACCCATGCTCTAAAGGATGCGGTATATGGAGTATCTTCAAATTGGAATTAAAGGAGACGTCCTTCTTAGGACATACTTGCAGAAAAGGAAACAGGAAGTACCACGTTGCTATGACAACACGTTGCACTCGCACACAGTATGTAATATGCTCTATTTAGATATTTGTTTTAATACTTGTTACCTTTAATGTAATTCTGAGAGTATGGTTGGTTACCCAGGGAGGGAGATCATTTGCAAATTCTACTGAAGTGTCCTTATGTCACCTTAAGACTGTCTCTGTAAGGAACGTTTGAGGCAGACTGGTCAATATTTTGTGCGCTGGCCGGGCAGGTAACGTTTGACTAACAGCTGAGATGAGGTTGTTGTGGAATTTTCTTATTCCTTAAACTAGATGAGTCAGCCGAGACAAACGCAACGCACAGAGAGGAACGAGGTACTTTGCAAAGTATTTTATTGTCGTTTAATCTGCATCATAAGAAATGAGCATGGTGCAGAAAAAAGGCGCTCTTTCCTTCTGCACAACAAAGTTTATATATGATTCAAACGTGACACCCCCTCCCTTTGCCCTGAGCAAGAATGCCGAGCTGGTTTACAAGAAGTGATGCCCGTTATCCCAAACAGAACATCTTTGCCCCTGCTCGAGGGCGAAGGCAAAGTGGTATGATGGGTATAGAGAAAAACATGATAACCAGCTTAGAAAACAAAGATAAACACTTCATGAAGCCAAACTAGAAAATTTCCATTACATTATCAAACATTACAATCTAACACCAGAATAACACAGCAGGGCAACGGGTCACTCAAAATCCATCCTGAAAACTTCATATATTTCTCTTTTGATCAGATTTTGGACAGACAGCAGAGGCTGAGCTTAGACAAACACAACGTTTATGATAAGTCGTGACTGTCAAAGCACTTCAAGTCTGACAGTCAATGTCAGTGCATCCCGTCCGATCTAAACATCACAGTGTTAGAAGACAAGAAAAAGATGCTGAAAAAGAGAGAAATAAAGAGTGCTTTCAAAACTTTACTTCAAAGACATCAACACAATACTGAATTTTGTCATTTTACCTCTGTTTTTATCTCTTGAGCTTTTTCTTTAACAGATGAGACCAACACACACACATGTTACCCTCTATCATTTAACTTTTACACGGATCTAAAGTCGCTTCAATCCATTAAAGCAGTCACGAGTTAAATTCTATTCTATGATGGCATCCTTGTTTATTGTTATCATTATTAATAATAAATGTAGCTTTGAATATTGATGTGTTGTTGCTGTTTCGCTTCGCATTGTTTCTAACAACACAATTTTACCACAGTATCACAGAGTCTCAATTGGTTTATTGCTTTACTCTACTTTAGATTCAGCTGTCGATGTATTGCTAGACACAAACAGCTAAACTCTCACCTTTTGTTTTGTTTTGTGCGCCCACTTACAACATTTCATTACCGAAACAAACAGAAAGACGTCTCAACAGACAATTGCAATCTCAAACAGTACACAGACAAACCTCTGTGAAATTACATAGCACACACACATTTCTCTCTGTAACAGCAGAACGATTTATTTGTATCTTGCCGTTCCTGCATTTGATGTTTTTGTACTTCATCCTTTTTTATCGTATTGGACAATTGATGTATTTTTCATTAGGCCACTACTACAGACACAAACACACACACACACACACACAGTGAAAGCATGGTGTCTTTAAATGATGAATGTAAGGAACCTATATGCAAACAGCAGCAGGGTTCAGTTTAACATAGACAGATCTCAATGTCACTGCAGTTCATGTCGCATGTTCTTCAGGTCACTTAAAATCCCTTTTTCTATGTTTGTTTTAAAAATAATTTTCTGAGGCATTGTCTATAAATCTACATGTTCAAGGCTGTAGGTTAAATGTCTTTTATTTTCTATAGCTTACCGTGTTCACAAGTTTGATGTAGGTACACAATTTAGGTACTGTATGAGGCAAGGCCGCCATTAAATGTTTGCTGTAATATTTTAAAATATTTTAAATGTCCGGTGAATATAATTTAGCGCCAATTAGCGTGAAGTTGAGAATTGCAACCAATGGCTCACTCCAACCCTTCCCTTTGAAGCACTATGGTGGCTGACACAGGACTCAGATTTGGTCATGTTTTCACTTCTTTGCCGTGGGAGATAATGAATAATGAGTTTGTCCGTTTAGAGCAAATTTTTGTGTTTCCTCTACATTTCAAAATGGCTGCTCTCCACCGACGTGCACGCAAACATTGGCGTATGATATGCACGCACAATTGAACTTTAGCGTACAGATTACACAATATTGCAACAATGTGGTATATTTATACTTATACACAGAACAATGAGAACGGATAGGTAGAAGCATGGTGAATTCCATGAAAGGTGACCCGTGGTGTAATAAAAACAAAAATGCTTAATTTTGTTTATTATAAAGTGCATGCAACATTTTTCATTTTTATTAATCTTTTTAACTTTTTTATCCCACAATAAAGTAATGTCGCATTGAAAAAAACAGTCAGTTGATTTCAGACAATCTCCCTTCTGAACATCTCTTACTGAATAAAAAGAAACTGAACTCTCTTGCACTTTTGCACTTCCACCCTTAACCACTCTCTCGACCTGCTGGGCCCCTGAGAGATGCAGAATCTGGAGAGTCAGAAACCTTGAAACTCAACCTGCCTGCAGCAGTGTGCATGACTCAAACACTGCCGGAAACTACATAAGAGCAAATAAAGTTAGGTAAAAAGGACAGAACGTTACATGCAAATTACCAGAGATGTTTATAACCGGGGTGTGAGTCTGTGAAGGGTTTCTTGAGCTTGGGAAACTCGTTACCATACAAACAGGAAGTGACACGTTGGCCAGTCGCAAGGTCCAGAGTACTGCATAAGTTAGAGGGAAGATTGTGCTACAAAAAGATTTTAATTGTCCATATTTTTTCAATAACAAACCATTTTGAAGTAAGAAACCATGGCTAGCGTTGTAAGTGGACTTCAGGGGAAAACACTAAATGCTGCAAAGCTGTGGGATACGGTCAATTAAAATAGAAAGATTATGTGTGTGTCTGCGTCGAGCGTATAGAGCAACATCAGAGACAGGGAAGAAAGGGGTAGCAGGTGAGGTTGAAGATGAGATGAATGGAGAGAGAAATACAGTGTGACATCCCATTTGTGTAAGCATGCGTGCCTGAGAGAGCGCTCACCCTGTACTTAATGAAGACAGCAGTAGTAAGAGAAAGAGAGAAAGGCAATTCAAAGAGAAAACAGCCCTATTAGACGACTATCAGGTCTCCAACAGACAACAGCGCTCCAGTACACAAGCATTCCCCATGAGATCCGAGTCTACTAATATTCTCTTATATTCCCTGATGGTCCCACTATAGTCTGAGTTGTTTGCACATAATCATATAGAATATGTGACAATAAACTGTAATGTTGCCATATATTTTATTTGAGACTGGGGCATGTTGTCACACAGATAGTTATAAGACACAGGAGGTGCCAAAAGTCACATTTATAAATACATTTAGCATACATTTTATGAATTGCACAGCCCTCAAAGGATCAATTCGACTAGATATGTTACTTTCGAATCCAGAATCCATTTTGAAATGTTAAAAAAGTGAATTTTTCATAAATTCATAAAAGGTCCAAAAGTTAACTGTTGTTGAAGAATATAATTTTATACAACTCACGCAATCATTTTTCCTGGGGAATCACAAAGATCTAAAGGTTGGAATCCTGTAAAATATTAATTGTAGAAACAAAGTGTGACAACTAGTTACTCCGTTCCACAGCAGGGTAAATATAAATAAGATATTGTTGTTGAAGAAGTAAAGCGTTTTCTTTACGCAAGAAACATCTCTAAAATGTTCTTTTTTATATATATTTGAGTTCTGAGACATTTGAGACCGAAGGGCTAGCATTTTCATGCACTTATTTCCCTGTACAAACAGTAGCATTTCATCTTTTATTAATTAGATTTAGGCCAAATTTTACAACAGAAAAACTGAGCACCCATAGAGATACAACTACGTTGTAACATGTTGATCAAAGCCGCTTTAAAGGGGCTGCGTGCTGTACTCCTGTCACTAATGTTAAACTAAAGAACAAAAGAAAGAAGTTGAGAATTATTTTTTTGAGAACTTCATTCAATTTCTGTATATAAATCTAAAGCGTTTGAGACTAATTTCGCATTAAGATGTGACCAATAAAAAGGGGGCGGGTGCACTTTTTTCCGTTTCAGCACTTTTTTTCCTTTTTTTTTAAAGTTCTGTGCGCGGCCCTGATTTGAAGTGACAGCTAGGAAATGTGATTATGAGAAGAAAAGATAAATATGAATATGTGAGTGCATATGTATAAAATAAAACAAACATTGAAATAAAACTGTGAGCTCGGTATTACGATACACAAACATCTGTCAGGTTGACATAATGTAGTTTATAGAGCGAGTCTGTTTTGTGCTCGAGCTTCTATTCATCTGAGTGACAAATGTAGGGGTGAGAGACACATTTATTATTAAACCCTGTGAAGACACACAATCAATATGCAAGCGTCCTTTATCACAGATGACACAGATGAAACTGACAATGATGGATAAACGTATTGACGTACAGCATGTTTTTATTCTGTAAATATACAGTCAAGTCAAATTGAAGAACTACATTTCAGTCAGACAGTTTTTTGTCATTTTAAAATTAGTTCACACCTGAATGATATTAAAAAGTGGTCTGCATGGTAATTCACATATACTCTAACACTACAACCTCATAAGACAGATCATATATGTAGAATGCAATGTTTTAAATGGTATAATAGCAAGAAAGAGTGATTTAGAAACCAAACATATCCCGCTCACCACCCAGGACCGGGCTGGTCCTGCATTTGTGGTGGGAGTTATCTGTTATTTATTCTGTTTAGGGTAGATTGAGATCTACTTTTTTACTGAACTTTATTGCATTGTTTGTTTGCTTAACAAAAGCACACGTGAACATCATGATGCAAAGAAACCAGCCGCGCTGCCAATTTCCATTTCCTGTCTCTGACCTCTAAAGACCTCCAGAGTTTCCACCTGCAGCTTCTCTACGTGTTTATCTCTGACAACAACGTCATGCTTTCTCAGACTTTTATTGTAAATGTCAAAATCAACCACAAAATAAATGCATTTTAGAAATATAAAAAATAACTCATAGCTGTATATGTTGAAAAATAAATATTCGACACTGATAGATAATGTAAGCGGTGTGTTTTGCACGCAGTTGCATTGCTGATTTGTGTTTCAGCATGAAATGTTTTTTCAGTCAACATAAAAGTTTTGACTGATAGTAAAAAAAGAGAATAACAATAAGTAAACAAGAACTAATAAAACACGTTTTACATGCAGTGAGATTCAAATCTTTGAGCTCAAACATTTCCACTGTATTTTTGCCCTGTAGTTTAAACTATTTACAAATATTTTCCGGAGAGAGAATGAGAGAAAGACAGATAATATACAAGTCAACGATTTAAAAATACTTTTATGGTTGTCATTGGTCTTGAGTGCTCTGTACATCGAAGTAAGACCAGTAAACAGGAACTTGATACTGTAAAGAGATAGAACTTCAATCAAACTCTTATCATCTGAAATATGGATGTATCATGTAATAATGAAAAGGTTTCATCAGAATTGCGTGGGAATTTTGAGATGTCATATAAGAACGCGGATAAGAAACAAAGCAGGCATTAAACCGCATCAGTTAAGTCAGAATCTCAGATCTCATGCTGGGATTACAAATGTTGCTCAGATATTGTACATTATGACATCATGTCAGAAATAAAGAGGGGCATTCAATATTATTTACAGAAAATTGAAGAAAAATATATTGTTATGATCTATTTTTATTCTTAAGACCCACTCGCACTAAAGACAACCTAAAGATATTTTTCAATTATTCTAAATGTAATAGAATAGCACAGTCCACACTACAACACTAACTATATCAATACCGATTTCATTGTGATTGCTTTTATTGTGATTGCATTTTTTTTCTATGTAGTCTTTTCAACATTTTTGTATATGTTAACTCTACACTTCAATTTTATCCTCGAATGGGTGTGTTCATGAGAGATGCCGCTTACCCATTGGAGGGACCCTCGTGATGAGCCTGAGTTAAGCTCCACCTCCTCGTGGTTTTCATGCTCCTCCCCTTCACTGTGAGGCGTCTGGCGAATGACCACTCGATCTGCAGAGAGGCAAATAAAGGGACTTAAGGGCATTTGTGTGTTTTTGTAGGGTAAATCTGTCTGATAACATGACCTTCCACACAACCTTCAAAAATGTTATATTTTTAAAAGGGAAAACATCGATTGTGACTTGCTTATTTGCAAATAAGACTCTCTGAACCTTGCAGGTAACAGTTATGTTAAGAGTGATTGTTGCTGACAGGTCTGATTCTGAACAGCTCATGTGTGTTTGCTCTTCCTGTGCAGGCGGCCACACACATTCAATATCTGACAAGGTTAGACATTAAAGACTGCTCATACTGAAAGATTTCCGAGTGGGCTACATTATTGTTCATGTTACTTGCAATTGCATCATGCACTGTAAGTCAAAAAGTGACACGCTTGTTTGTTTTAGACTATCTAATGTTTTCTGTCTGTTTGGTCTGCTAAAAAATTGCTAAATCCCATTTTTAAACCTAATTCAACCCAGCATTGGGTCATAGAATGGACAAACCCAACCATGGGGTTATAATTTAACCTATGCTGGGTTATTTTAAATATAAGTATTTTCTGGGTTAACCCTACGGTAGGTTACACAATACATGGGTACATACACAATAAATACATTTAAAAAACCTGTTGAGATAAAGCAATGTTGTAGACTTTCATCAGACACAAGATAGGCTACTTCTGGGATGTGTGTATGTCTAAGATCTTAAATGAAGCATACCTGTATTTTTACAGTAGTTTCTCATTCTACACACAGTAAAGACTAAGCAGATGGTCAGCAGGCAAACAACAGCCGCCAGAGACAAATACAGGTTAAGACTTGGAGCTGATTTTTGGTCTTTTCCTTCGGTGGAATTGGATAGAAAGTCTGTATCACATTAGCAAATAAATTATACATCTGATAGGATGACTGCAATTGTATTACTTCATATGGTATAAGTAAATAAGTGACCATTGAGGAAAAAGCCAACCTTTAGTTCTTGTTGTTGTTGCGTTGATCCCTTGTCCTTCTTTAATGATACTTAAGATGGTTTTATTTCCCAGGACTTCAGTCAGTACTGGTATGTCTTTGGTCACTTTACACACATATTCTCCTGTATCATTAGAAGTAATGTTTGCCATGTGTAGAGTAGAACAGTTCTGTGATATCTGGATTTCTGCTGAAACTTTTGAGTCCTTTTTGAACCAAACAACTTTGACATTAGATATTTCCTTTGTGATTTGAGTCCAGCAGCAGGTGATATTAGCAGATTCTCCCTCATTCACAGCAATGTTGTCTGGACTCTGAATCACAGATATCCTCTCATGCAAACCTGTGACTGAAAACACAATAACACACATAATGGTTTGTAGCTGATTCAGACAGCGCCGTAATCCAGATTTGTTAAAAATATCATGACAAAAGATTTTCTCCATAATGTTCATATTGTAGAATTTGTTATGATGTGATTCTATAATTTCGGTAAATTACTTGTTAGCAAACTGGCTCCTACATGCGTGAATTAAATATTAACAGTTAAACACAATTGTATGTATACAACTCGCTGCAGAAGACATTCAGAAGTACCAACTCTTTCAATGGTTTTTTCTAATGTCTTTTTTTAAAAGTTGTATATTTCGAACATTTTCAAAGCATTAGTAATTTTACCATGTATGTACTGTACACTTACGCTGGTTTCAGACTTAAAACTTTGAATATCATGGGAATAGAATTTTAATGTTAGTTTTCTCAATAGTACATTTAATGGATTTAATGGTTAAATGGGAATTGTATTGCTTTTAATAAAAACTATAATGGTGCGGTATGTGATGTATTTTCTATTGGTCAAATGTTGGAAAATGAAACATTTCAGCGAGGATGTACATCAAAATTTGTCTTGACATTAAATTTGAAGCATCATTTTGTAGGCCATAAAGATGAAGATTACTTAATTGAGCCAAAAGTGATCCGGATTTTACTACAGTCAGTTTTAAACATCTTAATAACAGTTTCATTTTCTGCTTGACTTACAGCGTAAGACATTTAGGTGTTTATAAACGCAGCAAATACTGTTAAGTATCTACAGTATGTATCTATATTATGTTAAGCTATCTAGCACATCAGAAGTGACATTATAATTAACTACAAACTACGGCTAATTATTCTGTACGGACATCATGAAAACAATAAAAACATTCAACATTTACATGAGCAATAAACAAAACAACATTCGTACGAATGAAGTTGTCTCTTTAGACAACTATTAGTAACATTCATTCACAAAACATGACAAAAATCTCCGAACACAGGAAGAATTCATTCTCACATTACTACAACGATTTGATACTAATCCTGTATTATTATATCAAATATCTTGTATTATCTCTGAGGCTTTTTCTTACCTCTAAAACAAAGCCATGACATGAGAAGCCCACATATGATTTTAGAGGAACGCTTCATTTCTGTGTGTCTGTTCAATGAGTGAACTTTGTATTACTCCTCCGACACACTTATGTGTGTTTCACTTATGAAACATCCTCAGCTTTACTCTGACCCCCCCCGCCCTCATCTAATTGTCACAGCAGCAGTCTCAGTTTACCGCAGCACTGGTCTCTTACTCTTTCCTCCGCCCCCGGACACTGTCATATACACCATAAACACACAACACAGAGATTTTATGCACAGCCAAGTCATACTTTTATTATTATAATACCATTTGAATATTATTTAAACGATCGGATTCTGTATATATATAACCTTTGCTTTGCAAACCGCATTAAACTGCAACAGAGTGACATACAGGAAGTGACATCACAGATCTGATAAGCCGGTGTCACAGAGCTGAAACAATGCTTCTACCCACAAGAGAAGCAGCACCTTCTTCACTATTACATGTTACACCCATCACATCTTCAATGTCCAGAAGTACAAATAGATGTTTTCTGTTGCCTTTCCGGATTCCTCTGTGGTGTTACCTTCTTCCTCTTCAAAACAGATGTTCACAACACCAGTGTCATTTCTGCATTTGTTATTCTGTTCAGATATGAGAATGCCACCGGCAGATGGAAATGTCACACAAATCACTCATGGATCATCTAAAATCTTTAAATTCACAATCTAAGCGGATGTAACCTTAAATTATAAGACAAAACTTTAGAACAATAAGACAAACTTAATTATAGCTTATTCTAATAAACATTAATAAATCAAATTATAAATTCATTTAAAGTCACAATATGTAAATGTGGAGCGCTAGATGGTGCACTTTCAAAACAACAACAAAAGGCAAAGCTAAATGACGTCATGTAGGAGAGTGGAATTATGGACATGTTGTTTTTCAGAGGCGTATGGAGATCGCCCATCATGTTCACGGACGAGGTACTGAATTTATTTTATTTTATCTCATTGTAATGAATTAGCTTGCAAGAAACGTGCAATGTAATGCTACGTTAGCCCAAGAATTATATCGGACTATGTCAATTGATTTGGTAGCGTAATGCTACACAGTTTTAAAGTGTTTAAACAGTCAGTCTTCGTTCTAAAAGTAAACTACTTTTACCCATTTTTGGGTTTCCTTTACTCGCCAAAAAGTCACCGTGATCCAGAATAACAGAACAACAGATGCTGAGTCCCAGGTACTTGCGAAGCAACGGATGTTAAGTCACTGTTATGCGACAAATACAAGGGAGACAAGGGACGGGCCATTATTTTAAATGGATTTCAAATGGATTTGCACATTATTGGGAACATTCGGGATAATGTAAGTACAACTAAATGAAATATATTACACTGTGCATGCGATTTTTCACAACAACATTCTTTCATATTGTGGCTTTAAGATTATTAAGTGAGGGTATTCTTAGAATTAAAACCAGCTTCATGTTTTTCAGTAAATTACATTAATATTTAATATTGTACATGCATGTTTACATAAGCATTAAAAATATACTGGTTTTGATTTAATAAAAAGCCAATCACCTTATATACACTCACAAATCAAACTGATAGCATCTATTCTTGAAATCAGTCAGCCATTCGGCTCGCATGCTCACTATTCTTAGGGTGCGTTCACATTTGTAGTTCGGTTCTTTTAGTCTGGACCATAATAGAAAAAAAGAAATTTAGTCCTGGTTTAGCTTAACTTTCAAAACAGCGGTTTAACAGCAAACCTAAAGATATCGAAACTAACAGGTAATCACTCCTTTTATATTACCGAATCACTTTCCGTGTTGGGTTCATATTTCATTTGAACTGCCCCAGAGTTCCTTTGAAAGTGGACTGAAACCCATATTTCCAGCGGCCTCGGTCCACTTGTTTGGTGCGCACCAGGGTTAAGGTGGCAGAGTTCAAATACAGGACTCAGTGGCAGCGTTCACACTTACACAAATAATCTGCATTAACAGAGCAATCACACCAGAGTTCGTTTAAATTGAACCAAGCATGGCATATGTGAACACACCCTTACCCTGTACGTTATAATCAATGATTTAATATAAGTTCAAAGAAATGGAGGGATAGGAAATGGAGGGAAGGTGGGAGTGAACAAGGTAGAAGTGTACAAGGTGGGACGGAGTTCCATCTCAGAATATAGAGGACTCCCATCCTATAGCCGCCAAACGCAATGCACATCATAAATAAAGTGACAATGTCTGTATCTAAGATTTAAAAATGTCCCACTAGTGAATCTATTTCTAGCACTGAATATAATATTTTGATTTTTACAATTAAATATAATATTTGTTTATTTGTGCAGCATAGAAACATGCAGTACCAAATCATGCAACAATGTGTAAAACATCTAGATCTTGTTTGTAAATCTTGAAATGTGCATAATGGATATCTGTAAATTTGTACTCACAGATGTTTACTGGGACCACTGAGTGCGAGTCAGAGCATTGTTCGTAAAACAGGAGATGAATTAGAAAGAAATAACAATATTTCAGTAAACTGTAATGGTATTGTGTGAATTAGTGTGACAATGTGATCTCATCTGCAATGACATGAATTTGAATGACACGGAAGATGGTGTTATTTCTCTTTAGTGGTATGAATAAATAAGTGAATGTCGAGGAAGAATCTCACCTTGAGTTGGTGGTGTAATGCTTCCTTGTCCTTCTTCAATGATACTTAAGATGGTTTTATTTCCCAGGCCTTCAGTCAGTACTGGTACGTCTTTGGTCACTTTACACACATATTCTCCTGTATCATTAGAAGTAATGTTTGCCATGTGTAGAGTAGAACAGTTCTGTGATGGAGAGTCTTTGTATATCTGGATTTCTTCTGAAACTTTTGTGACATCTTTTAACCAAACAACTTTGACATTAGATATTTCCTTTGTGATTTGAGTCCAGCAGCAGGTGATATCAGCAGATTCTCCCTCATTCACAGCAATGTTGTCTGGACTCTGAATCACAGATATTCTCTCATCCAAACCTGTGACTGAGCAAAACAATTAAAAATGACTTTTTTGCCATTGTTGGTTTTCTAAATGTTCAAAGCAATGCAAACCTGAGGGATATAATATGAACAAATAATTTAACATACTGTATAGGCCGGGAGTGTATTGTACTCTAAGAATCACACAATACACATCAATTTACTTAGAGATATAAAGGGAACAAAAAAGTCAAGGACATTTTGAAAATGACATTTGTTAGAAAAACACATGTAAAATTGTAATACCACAAATGTTGCCAAATACGATTAGCCTACTTGATTAAATTAAAATTTTTAATGTTGCAAATTTAAGCACGTATATGTGTTGATGGCGCTTACCTCTGAAACAAAGGACGGACAAAATGAGACCACAGATAAGAACGGAGGAAAATTGCATCTTGATCATCTGATGCCGATATAAACTATTACCCTATATACATACACAGCCGAAACACACACAGAAACACGACTTCCTAAGCTCACTGACTGTGTGGCCGGGTGCTTTTACTTGATGTAATAATTTCCGTTTCACCCACAATTCTTTGCAACATTTTAAATGTGCACATTATTATTTTGGAATAGATACAGCTTTTCATATTACATTTAAAGCCCCCATTTTACAATATTCCTTTACTCAAAAAATAGATCATCATGGACCCACATCATTTCATTGTGTTAGAAGTGCACAGGTCATGGGTTGAATACCAATCTAACACCTATTGCTAAAAAATATATACATTTTTTACATTTGCCAGATGCTTTTATCCAAAGCGACTTACATTGCATTATCCTATACATTTATACATAGGTATCTGCAATCCCCTCGGATCCAACACACAACCTTGCGTTGTTAACGCAATGCTCTTACCACTGAGAAACAGGAAAGCTAAACCCTGACATGTTGTTCTAAATAAAGCTGTCAGCCAAATGCACAAATATACATGTTAAAGATTGAAGACCACAACAGTTATCTCTCACAACAATAAAACAGAGATATGCATATACATGTGATGTTTTTATTATTAAATAAATTGTATAATATTTACAACAGCTTCAATATGATAGCCTTTGATTTGCAACCCAAACACACTGCAGCCAAGCATACAGGAAGTGACATCACAGATCTGATAAACCAGTTGCTACAAAACTGAAACAATTCTAATGCCCACAAGAGAATCTGCGCTTCCTTCCCTGTTACATGTTATAACCGTCACATCTTCAGTGTCCAGAAGCACAACCGTCTCTTTTTTGCTTCCTCCTGTTTGTCTTTTTAATCTTCTGTTTTCTCAGCAGTTTCAAGTTTTTCTGTGATGTCACTCCCTTCCTCCACCACAGAATCTTCAGCATAATTTCTGCGTTTATATTCTGATTCCAGGTCTTCTTCTGGTTTTTCTACTGCAGGTTAAAGAAGGTCAGCGAGATCTCCAAGAGATACTTTACCCAAAATTTGTTATTCTTTCATCATTTTCTCACCTACAAGTTGATACATTTCTTAGTTCTGATGAACACAGACAAAGATATTTTGAATAATGCTATAACCAAACAGATCTCAACAGTAGGAAAACAATGGTAGTCAAAGCCAAGCCCACATAGGCACATAGCCAGAGCAGTACAGAGCAACAAGAGTCAAAACCAGCAGATATAGCACTACAGAGCCAGAGCAGCACGTCACTAGCAAACAGGATATGAAGAATAAGTGAGAATGAAATCAATTGTAGACTTTAGGTTTAAATGACGACTCGGGCTTTGATCCCGTGACCTCTTGTACCCAAGGCATGCAGTTTATCTGGTTGTGCCACTCAGTTGACTTGCTTGTTAAAATAGTTACATCCAGTCAGACTAGTTTAACACAAGAAAGATACAATGTCACATCGCCCAACTTTATATCTTATGAGCGCTTTGTGGCGATGTCTTGAAACTTCTAGTGTACGTAATAGGGACTGTAATTTGGTGATGTGTCAAATTTGGGGTCGATATTTCAGATTACAAAATCGAATCAAACGACCCAGCATGACACGTGGAATACGCAGACACAGAGATCACGCATTTCTGACAAACATTTCAAAAGTTACGAGCAAAAATAGCCATTTTTGAAATACTTGTTGGCGCTATAGAAGACCGCTACTGTAATGAGTCTCTATGTAACGCATGGAATACGATAAGCGTGATGAGTGCATAACATATGCAGAATAGAATTTCTGTAGATCAATGGGTTCAAAAGTTAAAGTCATGTGAGGAGTCATTTTTGAACAGCTGGTAGCGCTATAGAGGGAGTGCTAAAGCCCCCATACTTGCTCACATGACTATTGATGACCACCATTACGAGTGTGCCAAATTTCATCATTTTCTTACTTACGGTTCATAGAAATCTTGCCTTAGACTAGGGGCTGGGCTCCAATAAAGTAATGTTTCCTACTATGATAGTCAACGGGTGTTGAGATCTGTTTGGTATCCCAAATATCTTTCTCTGTGTTCATCAGAACAAAGACATTTTAACAGATTTGGAAGGCGAGTAAATGATGACAGAATTACATTTTTGAGTGAAGTATCACTTCAAGATTTCAGCATGTACAGCTGTAAGACGTTGCAATGAATTTGATGGTTGGTTCAACCAACGACATTACAAAAACAGCGTGTCTATGGACATTGTATGCTCAAGTAAATGTACAGTGAGTTTTGTGTTTGCCGTGTTTAACAGTTACCTGCTTTTGCTGGGATGGCCCTCTTATATCTGTTCAGGTAAAATAAGGCCGCCAGCAGACATATGAAGGGCAAAAATCTGAAAATGCCAATGACTACAAAGTCCAGCAAATCACCTGCGCAGAAAAAAAAACTAATCTTACACTTTTACTGTTACCAACCCACGCAAGTCTTTTTATCACACTATACGAAGCAATACGAAGAAGATGAAGATGACGATGAAAATTAACCAATATATACATTTATTCCAAATAATTCCCAGAATAAACGAATGAGCGTGCACAAACAATTTAACTTATGAAAATACAGGGCTTAAATACACAATGAAAGTTATCATGGAGAACAGAAACAGGTGTGAACTCATAAACAACCACAGAAATGAATGATAGAACACAGGCAAACGGGAACATAGAATAAACCAAAACAGAACAGAACACAACTGTTACACTTATGTGGCCTTTATCACGAAGCCAGTTTCGTTTTTTATCCCAGGTAAATTCGCGTTTAGTTAGAGCATACTCCATGTTTTCAGACTCAAGAAGGTGGATTGGTTTCGTCGCCATGGTAACAAGGCATTCTGGATCGCAAACCAAGACTGGACCAATCAGCTCTGAGAAAAGTGACGTATATCTGACGCAGTGAAGGGAAGCCACTTCCCATATGTGTCTCGCTCCAAATTAAAAAAAGTTTTAAGATGTATTGACAAAGTATTTATTTGTACTGTATATTTACATGTATTGGTAATAATTCAAAACACATTCATATAATTATAATATGAGTTGATAACTCATGTTTCTTAATTAATATTAAACATAGCCTTTAAATTAATATAACTATATTCGTATAAAAACGTTTATATATAAAGCACTTTAAAGTAATGAAGCATGCATATTATCTTGGGATCTTATTGTAAATCTATAAATCATTTAAATTCAGTTGATTCTGTTTTGGTATAGTCAGTAGATGCCTTCTCAAACTTTCACTGCAGCAGTGTTTATTCCTGCATTGTAAATGTGTTTCATTTTTTTCATACTGTTTCAATACAAAATTGAATCATATTTATACGTAATCCTACTGCTTTCATTTGAAGAATCCACTGAATGTCCATCCAAAGAAGTCTCATCTTTTGGATTAGTCTTCGGGTTGTCTGATACAAGTGGCTTTTCTTCTAAAAGAAAATATAATTCACACGGATGACAGCTCAATCTAAAACTTTACATGCATAAATCTATTTGTTATGATTTGAAATTTAAATGCATTATGTAATCCGTCAGCCATTCGATCATGGAGCAAATTGATAGGTCATTTGTAATCTTTAAAACAATGAGCTTGCATTCTCTCTGTGCCCAATACATTATAATCTACTTTAAAATATAACTTTTTGATATTACACATGCGCAGAAACATGTCTATATGTCTGCAGTAGTAAATCATACAGCAGCGGTGTAAGCATATCTACACCTTGTCCCATCCACTAACATGCAAACAGTTTATATCAAGATTTGTCATCCTGAAATTGTAATAATAAATCAGTGGTCGCTATTGTTTGATCAATAAAATTATTTGCAGTAACACTTTGAATACTCACTGAATTTTGGGACATAGCTGTTTACTGTGATCATTGAAAGTGTATCGGAAATTAAATGAACACTGTCTGTAAAACAGGAAATAAGTTGAATAATTGTTGAATAAATGTATATTCAAGAATAAAGGAACTGTAATGGTATAATGGAGTTGAATAAGCATACAGTATTCTGTATTCTGGAGGAAGAATCTCACCTTTAGTTGTTGTTGTTGTTGCGTTGATCCCTTGTCGATCTTTAATGATCCTTAAGATGGTTTTATTTCCCAGGACTTCAGTCAGTATTGGTATGTCTTTGGTCACTTTACACACATATTCTCCTTTATCATCAGAAGTAATGTTTGCCATGTGTAGAGTAGAACAGTTCTGTGATGGAGATTCTTGGTATATCTGGATTTCTGCTGAAACTTTTGAGTCATTTTTGAACCAAAAAACTTTGACATTAGATATTTCCTTTGTGATTTGAGTCCAGCAGCAGGTGATTTCAGCAGATTCTCCCTCATTCACAGCAATGTTGTCTGGACTCTGAATCACAGATATCCTCTCATGCAAACCTGTGGCTTCATAGCAGTTTTAGTTTTAGTGCTTTTTACAATATTGCAAAGCAGCTTTATGGGAAAAATTATTCAATTAATCAGTAAGAGATACAAACTATAAAAAGTCACTTAATTTCCAATAACATTTGTTATATAAATAATACTAAAATAATAACAAGAATAGAAATATCAAAGTACTAAAAAGACAAAAAGATTGACCCTTTATGTGCTACACCCTCCATGGGGCGTATTTAATTAATAATTTATAAAACTATTGACCAATGTGAACATTTTGTTATTTTTATGAATGACACATGTGATAAAACACAAATATTAAGCGTCATGCAGACCTCTAAAGATTCTGTTAGCCGTCAATCCGACAGCTATATAACCAACGATTCACACGGCTTAAAAAACGATTTCTTCATGTTTTAATATCAAATTCAATCAGTAGTCAATCCATTATATACATACAACAAACACAAAACGCATTTTTTTTCTCTTGCTGTATGGTTGCTCAACGACAAGCCAGCTGATGTTTTCGAGGATGTTCTATCGGTTGTTTTTAAGCAGATGTTTAGACTGGATGTGGCACTTACCTCTGGAACAAAAGCAGGACAAGACGAGACCACAGAGCACAACGAGGTTAAAATTCATCCTGAACATCTGAGGACAAACTAAACTATCATCATGTTATTGACAAACCCGCTCGCAATAGAACACACAGACCGAAAACAGAAAACATGACTTCCTTGAACGACACAAAGGCTGTCTTCTGGTCAATCTCAATAAACAATGACGATTGTTACCCATAATTCACATTTTTTTAATAAGTACATTATCACTATTAAATCTAGTTTAATGTAACTTTTTTATTAAATGGAAAGAAGCACTTTTTAAATATAAAGGGACCTAAAAAAAGTTTTTTGGTCTGGTTTAATAAGAATCTTCCACAAAACCTTTCTGTTGCACAAAAGGATATTTGTAATGGAAAAAAGATATCCAGTTGAATTAAGCGTTGTTCTTCCGTGGCGTTACTGTAAAGAACGTTTTAGAGAATTTTTATTTGTAGGCCTGTGGATTTCCTGTAAAACAACAAAATGTATATTTTTGTAAAATATAACATTATTATTATCATTATTTTAATAATCACAAAAGAGGAAATAGAATAAAATATATTTTTTACCCATAATGCATTTTCTGTTTTAACACATGTCTCCTGAGACACATTTAGTATGTCGTAATACTCATGATTCATTGCTTTTATACATTTTTCACATTATCGTTTCGTTAATTAACTTGATGCTGACCTTCACAAAGACTCTCTTACATCTAAACAACTATGTGCTTCTCTCAGAAAGGAAACTAGGATGTGGTTTGTTTGGTTTTGACCCTGTAGCATATAGCTGTGGTTCTTAGAAAAGAAAAAATTTCAATCTGTTCTCTCATTTATCAAAACAAATTCACACCGACAATAGCATCTTCGATAATCTTTCTAATCTGAGTTTCACAAATCATCACCAATCCACATCATTTCAGTGTTTCACATTGTGTTAGCAGCACAAAAGTCATGGGTTCAATTCCAAGAACTTTAGATAAAAGTGTCTGCCACATGCATAAATGTAATCTACACATGACTACATCAACACCCATGAGCTCTCATTTTGTGTGCCTGTTTTTTTTAGCATGTTAAGAGCATTTTCTTAAAGTATGGAGAGGAAGTGGTCACAACAGTATCTTGCATAAACAGGAAGGCCGAGATGAGACAAACTGGCCGCACTGACTAGAGATCGATGTTGGGCTTTTGTGGTTACATTGCCATGGCAAATGACTGACAGGAAGTCAAACCAAAATGTATTAACCCATCGAAATGTGTCTCTCTGGGTAGTGCCCATATGTGCTTGCATAGCAAATCAATAGCTGTTCACATATACAAAGTACATTGTTGTATATAAAGTCCAACCATGTTTAGAACAGAGTATATATTTATAGTATATTAAGCCTTATTCCACTTGCATTATTGTATACTTCAAATAATGACTTACAGTATTACAGAATTGTAAATGTTACATATATATCATGATTGAAGTACTTTGACACCTTTCATATCTTTGTGTCTCTCATAGGTAAAAACTAATATGCTGAATGTTCAGTTCAATATAACCGTTCAATGTTTGTCAGTATTATCTGGACGACAAATTAATGCAGGATCTCTGCTATCCACACAGTGATGTAACATTTGTTTTCTGACAGTGAAGAGTAGATGCAGGAAAACCGGAGTATCATGTTCTCATCTTCAAGTCAAGAGCCTTCAAGAACATATAGCCTTATTCACCTGCCAGCACACTGTCTCCTAGCAACCGCAGAGAGAGAGAGAGAGCGAGAGAGGGAGAGAGAGAGAAAGAGAGATTGATTGATTCTAACACTATTGGGTGTCTGATCATGTCAGTTAAATGGTAGGTAATTGAATTTTGTTTCTACGAAGCATTCTTAAGTCTGACGCTTCACCCATATCAATCCCTTGTGACGTTTACGCTCATGTCTCGCATCTAGAGTGACGCTCACCTTAACAGACACTTAAGCAGCGATATTTTAATTCAATTCGGTTCTGAAAGACCTTTTCAATATGACTAATGATCATGTGACTCTATAACCCTCAGTTTTGACAGAATGACATATCTGATCGCATATAAAAAAGAACTATTAAACAGAAGGATAAATCGCCACACTTATTCTGTAAGGCAACATTGAAAAAATCATTTGATTTAAGTCATGTTCGTGATAAATGTTGCTACAGAGGTCCCATTTAGGTTCTGGTAGGAAACACCCCAATTTTACAATTCCATCAATTGTCTCGCCTTACATTTCGGGGAGTTACAAAGGCAAATGCCATATTGACTTGATCTCTCACGCCTCTTCTTCTGGTAAAAACATTTATTTTTCCTGAATTCTGAGAAAGTGTTTTTTATTCATTCACATGGGGAGTAAACCTTCCTGTGGACTTTTTGAGAAGCAGAAAATCTACTTTGGGAAAGAAAGTGGATTTTGTTCTTAATCCTTTGTGAAAGGTGAAGTCTACGGAGAGGTGTGAATCAACATCACGCTTAAGTTAAATGGACAGCGTTAATCTCACAACAGCGGTTCCTGGAGACACGCGACTGATGCAAAAGTCATCACGTGTTATGGGATTGTGAGTAGTTACTAGGGGGTTGTTAACACATTTTGGTCCTTGACTCTGACTCTCTATTATCTTTACCTGGAAAAGTAAAATATCTTCAATGAAGTATCTTAATTTCTCTCTTTATTGTGTCAGTGATGTAAGGTAAAGACAAAGGCAGTTTTGCCATACATGACATTTTCAGTGAAGCGTGTACACACGCACTCACAAACACAGATGTTCTCATATGTGGTTATTTAGATTGTGTATTCCAGCTAAGTGCTGCTTTTAGTGTCACAACATTAATCACACTGTATACAGCAATTTCAAACACACACACACACACACACACACACACACACACACACACACACGCCTTAATGGCACAATAATGGCATATTCAGACACAAGCAGCATCAAATATTCATTACTGACATCTGCTCTCAAAAACAAGGAATATTACAGAAATAATTCACCTCGTAAATGAAAATGCTTTCATCATTTACTCGCCCTCGTGTCTTTCCAAACCATTTGACTTTCCTCTGTCGAATACAACAAATAAGAAATTCTGATAAAAGAAAACCAGTGTGACAGATGTTGTTTAACATGCAAGAATGGATGCAAAAGCTCTATAAGGTATCGTAAAAATGGCCCATATGCTTCATGCAAATTCAAAGTCACGTTTAAACCATACGACATCGTTGTGTACGAATCTTAAAGCAATATTTGTATAATAGGAGTAGAATGTAACTTGTGGCATTGGATTGATCAAGTTCTAAATTATTATTCATAAATCACACCAATCCGGTGTTAAAGTTCAACCGTCTGACTTTATCAACATTAGCAACAACCGCTCGCTGGAGAGGAGGGCTGTCAGTGAATAAGTACACACACACCATCCGTTTATGATGAGTACTGTCCCAATGGGACAGGTGTAGCGTTTCCCTGCCTCCAACTTTCATTCCTTTGGGAGTTAAATTCACATCAAATTTACGACTACCAGATTAGCAAAGTATGGATTAAACAAATCCATCAATAAACGATTATTAGAGCAGGAACGTCCACCTAAAAACTTTTAAAGATGCTCGCTGGCCAATTCTCTGTCCTGCTTTTTTACTGATTCAATTTTCTTTCCGTTGGGAGCGGGGAGAACATAAAACTTTACACCTATTCCTAATAATGTATGATTTTTTATAGAATGGTGAATTTAATAGGAAATATAATCGCATCAGAAGCGAAACAAAAGAGGCTTTTTTTATTTTGCGTTGGGGGTAAGGTGTAGTTAAAATGTAAATGATCGTGTCTCCAGCACTATGGAGAACAAAGACGGTAGAACAGTGTCCCCTGTTGGCAATACATACACAACAGCAAATGTTGTGTCTTTTTAATGGTTCATCAAACTGACTTTGGGTGTAAATTGTGGGAACCGGTGATGTGTTGAAACCAAACCATGAACAACCCAATTTACCATGTTTTAATCCAAAACAAAACATTGAAATATTTGATATAAAGGATAAAAGTAAAATATTGTGTAATACGGCGAAGTTTGGGAACACCAAATTTGAATCTGAATGTTAATGGAAAATCATTACAAAATGTCTCTATGTTGGGTTTTATTCCAGTATGATAGCGTTTAATTGGTTCCCATCTACCAGAAAATATCGCTCAATACATAACCAGTAGAGATCATATGCATACTAACAAGAACAAAAGTGTGATCTTACCCATAGGTTGTGAAGGGACACAATATCCCAGATACCAGTGCCAAACCTCACAGTGTTTTGATCTGAGCTCTCTCACACAAACATGCTTACTATCCACCATCCTACTCAGCAATAATTTTGTGCCTACTGACCAACCGTGTCTAATATGTCCTTCCCATAATTCCCTGATGTGTTTGTGAGGTTTGTGTTGTGTACTTGTGGTTTGACATAGAAAAACAAGTCAAAGTTCCAATGATTTATTTCCTTAGCAAGAGTGTGGAACTGGGAACTGAGTAAACGTGTTTGTAAAGTTTGCTTGAAACCAACTTTGGGGGACACAAAAGAAAACTTCTCTGCATGTTGTCAATGTGTGTCCAGGGTCGAATACACACAAAGATTAATTTATTCAACAAGCATATTAACAAACCCTCTGCTGAGTTTAAGGTGCCCTTGTAAAGGGGTGTGCAGGGACGTCCTGCCTGCAATAAATCACTCGAAAAAACATCCATAATCTAAAGACAATAATCAGCAAGATAAATCTGCTGCCGGTAAAAACCAGAAGGTCGTACTTCATGAGTGGAAATGGGCAGTCGCTAAAACCACAGCAGTGTTTGTTTAGGGCTTTATAGTTCATTTTAATTTGTTAAACCTTGCTTTGTTGGTCTTGCCGGCTCTCTCTCTTATTATTATGATCAGTAAATCATTAGTAATGCATGAAGTTCAGCTCCTGTGTAATTTCCTGAATCTCTCATAACACATCACTCTGAATACTAACATGTTCATTTAAATACTCATCAGTTCTTTGCACTGTGCCATCTTTCATCAGAATGGCTCTCATTTCTCCACAGTTACCCGGCTGACTGACATTCAGTGACTGCAGTGGAGACTGGGATTAGTTGGCGTGATTCTCGTAGTTTGAACGAGAAACCACCCACACTTCTTCGTTTCTGATGCTTTGTTACATTGGCACACAAAACATTATGGGGGCGGTTTCCCAGACAGTGATTAGGTTAAACCCAGGACTAGGCTTTAGATAAATTAGGACATTTAAGCACTTTTAACAATCATGCCATACAATAAACGTCACTGGTGTGCATTTCCAAACGAAAAAAGGGCACTGGTTTATTTTAAGATGCGAGCTGTGCAAGCTGTTTTCAGTTTAGACAGCTCTAACATTTATTTTAGTCTTGCTTAAACCCTGTACTGGAAACCACCCCAAATCGATTAAATATTATTTTGAAAAAGTTACTTTCAAGGGTATTTAAAAGATCAAATGGACAAATATTCAGATATTACATTTACAGATGTATGAATGTGGCAGCATCCTGTTATAGAACCCTGTGGCAAACCACCCTGTCAGTCACATACCTGTTAAAGGTTTGGAGAAAGTAAACACAATTTATGTTTCTCATTATATTAATTATTCTTATCTATAAATACAATTATGTAAATATTATGGATAATCCTGTATATGCAATAACTCTTCAAGTCTGTTAGTCTTTGGTCTTTTAATGTGATATTTATAACCAACTACTCGTAGGCACTTTGCTCAACTCTGTAATTGTAATTGTGATAAAAGATGTAAATATGCAAGCATTACAGAATGTGAGATGCATAGGCAATAAGTAGCTACTTTGAACATTATATATATATATATATATATATATACACACACATTCATAAAACAGAATTTTCTATTAACATTGTGAGCTTGCATAATAAATTCAGTGTGATCTCAGTGATTTGGCAGAATATCAAGCAGCACCGCTTAAATTTAGTGTAATCCAATTAAATACAATTTAATCACAGATTCTGTATCATGACACCATTTCTGTCTCTAAACGTCTTCCAACACGTGTATACAAAATCCATGACAATTAAACACACTTATATACACGATCGCCATCTTGTATTGACACAACTGCAAATCCTTAATTCACAACAATACACTCACACATATGAAGAGTTTGTTTCCAAAATGACATAACTTTTTTATATGTAATCATGTTTTTATTGTGTTTTATTGTGTTAGTTAGCTATTGTGTTTCTTGAGTTATTATGGCTGAAGTCAACACAAACCAACTGCATTTTGATTTATATTAATTGGAATGCACAACAAAAGTATGATTTTTCAAAGAAACGGAGTCATCTCATTTTGGCCTTAAATTACACACTTTTAAGCAAACTCCACAATAATACTCACAGAATGCACAAAATTCATATTTTTAACAAATTTCTAACCAACACCCAACAATTATTATACACAATCCCTTCAAAGGTTTACATGTTGGTAAATAGAACTTTCATAGTGGCTAGAAAAGGATAGAAAAGGATTGGGCTTTCTTGCTACAGCACAACATTCAGAAACCAACAAGAAAAGACAGTATTCAGCCAGTCTGACTTGTTTCTTAAAATGGTCATATAGCGCCACCATGCGTCAACAGACTGCTACAAAGACAGTGCAATAAAAACACTTGTACACCTCATCATTACCATAATCATTTCTGTATGCAGTCACTTCTTCCATCTGTTCTACCTATTCACAAGACTGAACAATTTTAGTGAATTTATTATAGATTTAACTGACAGTTTACAAATAACCTGAAACGTGTGAATTAATAAATAATTGGATTGGTTGATTGATTGATTGATTGGAGACAATCTAAACAAACATGTAATAACAAAACATGGACTAAAACAAATATGAGAGGTGTCCCTGGAGACAAAATGTAAACTTAAAAGTGAATAGATACACTGTCAAACCACACTGCACCCTTTGACTTCCACTGTAAGACCACAAAACCTCAACCTCATTATTTCTCAAAATATCTTATTTTGTATACCACATAAGAAAAAGTCAAACGCAGGTTTTGAATGAGGATAAATAATGACAACGTTTTAATTTTTATTAACATGCCAATAAATAGGCCTATCATAGAACTTTGGGACACCTTCTTGAGTGTGTATCGATTATTACAAATTTGCAGCCTGTATACCATTTGAAAGTAACTTACTCATTCTTTCTTATTATTCCTTATTTATTATAATTTTCTGGCCTCCTTTATGTTGCCTTTGATTTGCACAATTGTAAAACTTACAATATTTAGGCACAACTACACCTCCAGACCAAAATGTTTTTAAGATCATCATATTAAACGTGTACATTTACATTTAGTCATTTCATCCAAAAAAATCATGGAGCAATACGCGATATACAAATCAACATAATATTTTATATTATCTTCATAAAATGTCACGTAGATTACACACATAACTAATGAACATATTAAAAGTAAACACATGTAACCTTGTCCGCTAAATAAATGTTGCAGCCTCTTTCGTTGCAACAATGAAACATTGTGAACTGTGTCTTTAAATGATTTCCGAAGGTAACTCGGGAGGCAAGGGGGTGTACGAGACGCTTCCAGCGCGCGCCCGTGCCCGTATGTGGACACTCCAAAAATTGAAGGATTTCAAAGGTGGATGTGTAACACACCGGCGGATAAACTTACCGAGACTTCATTCAGTCGTAAGGTGAGCTTCATCGCATCAACACTCGAACGCACGCAGCGGGATTCGACTTCTGTTGTGTTTATCTGTAGTCACACTCCACACAAAGAGGCATTTGCGGAATGAACCGGCGAGAAGTGTCGAGGGCCCGGGAGTGCGCCGTCGCATCCGTCTCGTGGAGAACTTTGCGTCTTCAAACACCCGATTCTTCAACACATTTGAGGGGATTCTCTTCCCATCGTTGCTGCGTTACCGCCAGCCATCCAAGCTTCCCCAAACCGTGTTTATTTTGATAATAAATGTCCTGTTAGTATGAGCGAAGGGACCGTGACCGGTCTGCCGGCCGGCTGCGGGCGGAAGGCGCCGGTTCGTCTACGGTGTCTCTTAGCTCCGCTCCCCGGCCGCGAGTGCAGGCAGAGCCGCGAGCTGAGCGCAGGGACAGCGCGGTGCGCGGCTGAAGCCAGAGCTCCGACACGGGCTCCAGAAGCACGAAAACGTCGCGCGTCTCTTGCACCGAATTGTTCAAGATACAGTTTGTCGCTCGGCGGAAGTTTGTTTGTGAGGTCGGTGTGGCGGGAGTTATTTTGTAACATTTCGTGAGAGTTTATTGTCTGAGGAGATGCAGGCGAGCGGGGGAAGATGTTGAAGGGGCCTCGGCTACTTGCACGATCGTCGTTGCGTGGACATGCAACATTGAATATAATGCAATGCAATTAAACTAGATTAAACTATCACGTTGGGATTCTTATAAATAAGTGTCACGTTATTTATCTTTTACGATAACTGCAATGATTGCAACTTCTTGACAACCTGCATCATCGGTAGCCTAGTGTCGGTGGCCATATTTATATATTCATAACAAACAGATATTGGCGGGTTTGAAGCATCGCAGTACACTTCATGAAACACCTGTTCTTGCTCCGTGAAGTATGTTTTAACATATGACTAAATGTTAAAATGTTCAATATATTCAACAACAAACCTTGAATTGAACGACATAACTTTTATGTACACTTTTTATCAAGTTATGCCATTTTCATGGTGATTTTTGCTCATGTAGGTCTTTTATATGACGTTCTTTGTCATATTTGTCATTGTACAATCTGTACTGTACATCTGCAGTTTTGGCCCCTTGTCCTGGGCCAGGCCCTGTGATGAGGGGGTCTCAAGCTCAACTGTCTTATCTTCAGAAGGACACTGACAACCCGGCAGTTACAATATATGTACAAACAAATGTTTTAAAGGCAGTAGTGGTATTATATTTTCAAGCTTCAATAATCAATATAATTGACAATCACATTATATTCTATGTGGGCAGTCTACCATGCCGTGAAAAAAAAATCTAGTTTTCACCAGATGTCAAATACCCAGTTTGAAGTCTCAATGGTCACATCCAAGTTTTGTCCAAAAAATCTAAATGATCCATAAAGAGATTTGTGATTACTATATGTTGTCATCCATGCATTGTTTGTAGTTAATAAATTCACTTTTAATAATAATGAGCAATTCTGTTTTCAGAATGTGAACAGGAACACAATTGGAGCTTCTCCATGCACCCACAAACCTTCCATTCCGACCTTCTAGAATGTTCCTGAAGACAATTCCTCCGGCGGTGGCTATTCACTCAGAATGGAGGTCCAGTAAAAGCTGCATCCTGCCTCTCTTTTTCAATGACAGTGCCTCCGACAACGACCTCGCCTCAGTTAACGGCACCCCCATCCCACAGAAGATCCAGATGATCATAGAGAGCCTCCACAGCACCCAGTCTTCGGACATGACTGACAACGCGCAGGACGCACACTCCAGCCACGAGACTGGCTACAAGGGGCAAGCGCGACTCGCGGACACGTCGGTGAGGTCCTGTCGGACGGATGAAAGGCGAGAGGCCGCTGGGTCTGATACTGGAGAAGATTCAGACAGCGACGATTCTGTGGACAGGGGCATCGAGGAGGCCATTCAGGAGTATTTAAAGGAGAAAGAGGACCACAAGCGCAAAGGGGATCCGGTGACAGGTTCGTCGGCCAAACTTCAACGGAAGGAACCGAGCACGCCAGACGCTGCTAAACAAATCACACATTCCAGCAGTGGTAAAGTGTTAACCGCTAGCAATCACATTCAGAGAGCCGCTTTAACGCAGCCCTTGAAGGAGAAAGTCAAGAAGAAAAGTCTAAGCAAAGAAAACCCCTTTAAGAAAGCATACATTAGTAAAGGTTTACCGGTCAAAAGCCCTCCTCTGTCCAGATGTAAAAATGGGTCATCTTCATCTTCTGAGATGGACAGATCTCCACCCTGTCTCGTAATTAAAGAGGAATTGCTCGACTCCAGCAGCGATGACGGAATTGAAGAAGAGATTAAGAGATTCCAGCAGGAGAAGCTAGAATGTAAAAAAGACACCACGAGAAACCCACGACGAACTGAAGACTCCGATACCAGCAGCGATGAAGGGATTGAAGAAGCCATACGTCGCTTTCAGGCAGAGAAATGCAAGGATAAGAAAAGTCTTCTAAAACCTACCCAACCTGTGCCTGTGCAACGTATTGCTCAACCACTCAAAACGCTGTCCAAGAAGAACAATACGAAGAAACTGACAACCAAAAAGTCTAAACGTCCCGCCTCACTGACCATAAGTCAATTTCTAAACACATGTTCATCTCAAGGCTCAAAAATAAAAGCACTCACAGCTCCGCCCACCTGTCTACGAACCACAGATGCAGAGCATCAGATACACTCCAGTTTAAATGTGGACACAGCTGACCTGATGTGTGCAGAAGCCATTCTGGACATCTCCAAGACGGTCATGCCCGAGGTCTTCGAGTCCGATTTTAACAGAACCACGCAGCAGACGTTTCCCACCACTGACGACAAAAGCAATGACAGCTCCGTCGACAGCGAAGACGGAATCGAACAGGAGATCAGGAAATTTCTGGAGCTCAAAGCTCAGATGAATAAAGAGCCTTCTGCAGATCCAACAGCAGGCAAAGAGCCAAAGAAAAAGGCGAAGGAAACCCAGTCGAGTAAAGTAAGGTTATCTTTATCAAGAAAACGCAAATTTAAAGAACAAAGCAAACCTTCAGCAGATGGAGGAGTCGCTTGTGACGTTAATAAAGAGACGCCCTCAGGGAAACCGTCAGTCCATAGCGAATCATCCATATCTCAGATTTCATCCCCTGGGATTTATGCTCCTCTCACTGTGAAAAACAACAAAACAAAACAAAACTCGCCCGCTCATAAGGTGCCGGATGCTTCCACACACCAAGACAAAGGTTCACCAAACGATTTAAGGACTGTGATTGGCTTCGAGAGAAATGACAGCAGCGGTAAAAGCAGCTCGTTGGACAGCGACGAGGACCTTGATGCTGCGATTAAAGACTTGCTTAAAACAAAGAAAAAGGTTAAAAAGAAGGTAAGGGACATGAGGGCAAGGAAAGGACCTTCAGAAGCATTAACTACAGATACTTTGAAAAAGCCTAAACTCATGTCACATGTCAAGACTGTCAAATCTACATTGCATGCTAAAAGCAACAAGAGTCCTCGAAGCAAAGCTAGTAAGAGCAAATCAGAAGCCCAAAACTGCAAACAGCCTACAAGTCTTGGAAACGGTGGAGGTGTGATGGAACGTCATCAAGAATGTGTCTTACCCTCTTCTATTCAACAAGCAAACGATGAAGACAGTTGTGTTGACAGCGATGACAGCATTGAACAGGAGATCAGGAGATTCTTGGCCGAGAGAGCCAAAGTGGCCACACCTGTACCTAAAAACATCAAACAGGAGGGGGCCGATGATGAAGAATTGGCAACGGCTGCAGATGTTAAACTAGAGCATCAACAGATTCCCATCGAACCTCCTGCTGGGCTTCAAAATAATGAAACTCAAACGGAAATGAAATCTGCAGGTGTGTCTTTATTTGTTAAGAGACAAACAGACTCTCCTGTGGAAGCGGATAAGGGACCACTCCTCAAACTTGGCAGCTCGTGCATTAAGGGTTTTTGGAAAAAGGAAAATGAAAATTTGCAGATCTCAACTACGAGAGACCAAAATAATGGCTTGTCCAGTACAAGCACTTCTGTCAGTCATATAAGCTTAAAATCCAGCTCTTTCACATCACCTTCAGAAACGCCCCAAACATCTGATCAACACCAGAACTTGTTCTTAATGGCGTCTGGTAACAGCAGAATGAATGAGCTTATGGAATGTCCTTCAACCGACTGTAATGAACGTCCAACCATCCATCAAAGCAGACCAGCCCCGAGGATACCTTTGAGCGAGGTCATCAGGTCTGTGTGTCCTTCACCATTCTCCAAAACAGAACCTTCCGAAAGCTCTCCCTCCACAGAGAACCCTGCCATCACCACAGGTGACATTTTGTCCTCCACAACCCCAGGCAGCGGGACAAAGGAGATCTATGTACATAATCACATGAACAGGGACAAAAAAGACCAGGCCACACTTCAACCGGACCAGACAGCCTTCCCATCATTCTCGGCTCAAAAGACAAACCACCTGCAGGTCAGACAAAGCGAACCGAGTGAGTACAGAGTGAGTTTAGGGGAAAAACAGAGGGAGGGAGGTAAAAAGCAGGAAGAAAATGAGAAGGAGGGAAGAATGAATGAAGACGAGGAAGAGAAATGTTTAGATGAGACAGACATAGAGGCAGATGAGGACAGGGAAGATCAGAAGATGAAGGCAGGAAGACAGCATCAGCCCAGTCAGTGAGTACATACTTGTGTCCAAACACATACACATATCAGGTGAAGGAGCCAAAAACCTAGAAGGTTCTACTTTAGATACAAAACACTTATTTTATCACAATGGTTAGAGAGCTATTGAGCGGTTTGCACCCATCTGTGATCCGCAGGTTGATTCTCACCTATATATCCAACATTTTCCGTCAGATTTAGTTTTACGTTTTAGCACTGAGAGACTAAAATATACCTGCATTTCCTCTCCAGCATTTCAGTCTTTTCATTCTGTATGTAGATTCGAAGGGATCGTCACATATAGGACTCTTTGAGTGTACCACATCCTTATTTTGTATGTTTGTACATTTATAAATATATTTAAAAGCGAACATGATGTCGTAAAGAGAGATTCAACTTTTGCTGTTATTGTTCTTCTGTTGTATTTTCTCTACAGCAGCTGCAGTTTTTTTTCTGAATGAAACTTACAAACTTTGTTTCACGACTTTTTGAAACGCATTGTTTTCATATTGTCTTATTCTAGAATACAAAAAGTAATGACAATGAAATACCCACATTGGTGAGTTTACATGCAAAGTTTCACAGGTCTAATCACGTAAATCAGTTATTGTGTTTGCGAAAATGAAAAATCTAGAACATGCTAATCATATTTCTTAAAAGACTAAACGGGGGGTTAAGGACTGAAGAATGTAAAGGCAAAGAGATTTAAAATGTTTTTGTGTGCACCATATGTTTGTTTTCAGGAACTGAGAGTTGTGACTTGTGTGTCGCAATGGTTTAAGATCCGTTCTTGTCAAAAGTTTTGCGATGTTTTCATTCCGTCAAGACAGGAACTGCATTGCGACCCCTGACCTCTGAGAGGGCAGTAGGAGTCACTTTAAATAACAAATAAAATGGTCCTGAATTATTCAAACCGACAGAAATCTCTAGTGAAAATCATCTCAAGGACCTCATTCATGAAATGCAAGCTCAACACTCTTCTGTGTAAATTGTTGTAAAGTTATTCTTGTGTAACAGAAGTTAGTTCTGCCTGTTTCATGAATGGGGTTCATTCTGTTTACTTTAGTGTGTATAAAACGTTTGAGAGCAGCCATTTACTTGGTTTGAATTTTTTTACAAAAAGAAAACATTACCAATGGTTTTTATGGTGTCTTACATTTCTGCAAAAGCACCCTACATGCACTAACTTACCCTTCATGATCCAATAGTTCCTCACCAAGCATTTTTTGCTAATGTGCCGTTTTTTGTGGGTAGGGGTATGTTTATAATCTTATATGTTTTCTGTCATAACCAGGTTATTTTTGTACCACTGGTCTAACACTTTTCACTCTGTGGACTTATTTGCATACATAGTTAGTTAGGTCATTCTCTCTCTCTCTTTCTCTCTCTCTCTTTCTCTCTCTCTCTCTCTCTCTCTCTCTCTGCACCTGATTCCTAGTTCCTGTTTTTGATGCTTGTATGTTAGGTGTTTTCCTATGTGAGAAGAATGTTATTTATTTTTGTTTATAGAAGAGAAGAAAGTTAAAAACACATGCTGACTATGCTGGACATTGCCAGTTTTCATAAATATTTTGCAAAAGAAAAACGAAAAGAAAAGATTTTTTGTCCCCTGCTCTGAACAGAGAAAAGATTCTCAGACTGTGTTCCTTAATATGTATAATAAAAATGGACTTTGAGACACCAGATTGAATGAGCCTTACATTGTTGTGTTCGAGTGCGCAAAAAATGCTTTAAAGTGTGAATTTTTATCTTATCGTTCTTTGCAACAGATGTATCACAAACCAAAATAGATGGCAGATCTCGGCGTTGTTGGATATTTTCCTTAAGCTGTAACAACTCCCTTTTAGACAAAAAAATACCAGCCTGTCAAGGTTAACAAGCAAAGAGATTATTATTATATACAACTTTTAAGAAAAACATATTTGAATTATTTGTTAGTAAAAACATTGCCAGTTTTAGCGTAATTTTTTATTTACATTTTTTTTTTGTTTAATTGGTGAAATTGTCATAACGTGTCAGTCTGCAGTGTGACATGCTGTAGTACTGATTTAGTTTTGTCTTGATCTTAAAAAACGATCTCTTGAGTGTGTGGACTGGTTGGATGTTTATTTGAGCATGCATAATGCTGTTTTTCTTGTGTTTGTACCAGGTCTTTGTCCACCTCTATAGATCCCGGGATTTTACTGAGTCCATACATTGCGCTTGATACAGAGGAGAGGAGACTAAGATTCCGAAGCAGACGCCTTCAGGTTCAAAAGCAGTTACAGGTACATAAGAAGACTTTGTTAGCCTTATATGAATACAAGAGAAGATATATGAGGTGCCCTTACTCATTTTGTTGAATGTGCGTGTGTGTAGTGCAGTACAACAGTCAAGCGGAGGTTGCAGTTTGTGGTCAGTGTGCCAAGGTGAATACACCCATCTCTTTGCACACAGGTAATTGAGGTCTCTGCTTTGATTCACATCCCATACCAGCATGAATTCTTTACTCATTCAAGATGGTCCGTTCTGTTAGTAGCCTACTGGTGTAGCTGGTTGACCAACATAACCATGATATTCACCAACAAAATGAGTGGACAAGCAGCAAGGTGTATCTGGGGAAGCGTACATTTTTGGGTTCCTAGTTGACAAATATGTCCCGGGATTCAAACCCATGATCTTTGCACTGCTAACATGTGCTCTCTCAATTAAACTACAGGAATACCTGATCAAGGTTAACCAAGTCTTTCTGGCGACACCAGTTTAGGGTTATAGTATTAAGAGTGGTATAACATTTTAAAATGAATGATTGCTTTTACATATTCCATTTGAGTAACTGTGTTTGTTTCTTTGTTTGTTTTACAGATAAACTGACGCTAAAACAGAAGTTCTCGTGTTCCATTGAATATTGTAATTTGATGTATTGAAATTGTATTTTAATAACGATAAAATAACAATTACTTAGTTCTCATTGTATTATTTACGGTTCTGTCTGTGTTTCTCGTGGTTTGAAATGTTCGATGCGAGCACATTTGTACGCGGTTGTTTGAATAAAGTTTTTATTCAGTGAGCACTTGCTGGTTCATATGGTAGTTGTAGTTTTTTGTAGTTATTTAACGAGGCGCTTCATCCGGCCACTGAACATCATCTCCCAGAATCCTTGGCGTTTTCCGTAGCTCGGGGCGGAGCTTAATGAGAAAGCATGGCAGCTGGCATCCTGACTAGAGGTGAAATAAAGAATATGGTTAAATGTTGATGTACTTTCATTGCTTTGTTAATTTTGTTTTAAGACATTTATCAAAATCTTGCGCACGATTTGTAATGACATGACGCAATTTTTAACTTAACTTAGATAAGGGTGGAAATGATTTGTCGGCGGAGACATTTTTAAGCATTATTATGATTTTATATTCTGTGTTTAGTGTCTCGGGTTCTGCGGGGTCACCGGTTGGTGGGCGCTGTGTTGTCAGGTCATGGACACACACTCGGCACCGTTGCTGCTGCGGCCAAACCACCGCCACCAGCAGCATCGATCCATGATACCGGTGAGACAGTCGTGAATTATGTTTTCCAAACCACTCTGTGTGTATTTCGTTTGCGTATAAATGGAGGTTAGAGAATATTAGTGGATGTTATGTATAATGTGCCTGATTTCCAGAGGAGAAGGTTTCTCTCATTGTTTATTCTTCCACCCAGTGGTATATGAATTGTGTTTTGTTTTACATGTGCAGGTGTGAACGAGAAGATCTTAAACTTCCCCCTCACTCAGCCAGACTTTTTCCGCTTGTCTGAGCTCTACACCATAAAGGACCTGTTTGAGGCCCGTGTGCATCTCGGCCACAAGAAAGGCTGCAGACACAGGTGGGATGTTCACATAAAATTTCTCTGCAGCTATTTCGAAATATCATAATGAGAATCTGAATAAACCTTAGGGATTTGTCGATGACTTGCTTACACAAACAGAAAAATGTCATACTTTCTCCCCTCTCGTTTAGGCTAATGGAACCCTATCTGTTTGGTTCTCGTCTGGACGTTGACATCATAGATCTCGATCAGACAGCGGAGCACCTCCAGAGAGCATTAAACTTCACTGCTCATGTGGCGTACCGGGGTGGCATTATTCTGTTCATCAGCCGCAGACGCCAGTTCGGCCACCTTGTCGAGACAACAGCCCGAGAGTGCGGAGAGTACGCTCACACGCGTTACTGGCAGGGTGGACTGCTCACCAATGCCCCTGTCCAGTACAGCCCCGGTGTCCGGCTACCAGACCTTATTATATTCCTTTCGACACTCAATAATGTTTTCCAGCCACACGTGGGAATCCGGGACGCAGCCAAAATGAATATCCCCTCAATTGGGGTGGTGGACTCCAACTGTAACCCCAGCCTCCTCACATACCCGGTCCCAGGCAACGATGACACTCCTGCGTCCATGGAGATGTACTGCCGGCTGTTCAAAATGACCATCAACAGGGCAAAAGACAAGAGGAGGCAAATGGAGCTGCTGAGGGGTTTTTCAGCATCAGTATGAGGAGGGAACGCCACGGCTGTGCCAGTTAACTTCCTTTTATCCAGTCCACACATACAAACTACAAGAGGAAAAAATTATTGCAAACTCTGCTTCGTAGCCCCGTGTTAATATTAAGGCATATTCATGTATTTTTATGCCAAAACAATTTACCCTTAGTTTAATACTGGTTTTGTTTTAGATCCTACCACAGTTTGATGCTTTGATTATGAAAAAGATGCCGTGAAGTCAATTCAGTGGGTTGTTCTGTTATGTTCTGATGGACATTAAACTGTCTTTTCTATTCTATGCCTTCATCTCTGCTTGTTTACTATACTCGGAAGTGTATCAACAGTCAAGATACCCCAGAGTCTATTGTTGACCAACCCTTTATTATTCCATGTGTAAAATATAGTTCTTTGACAACTGGCAACTCTATTATTTTCTCTTGGATACATAGATAAACCGAATAAAACTTGTTTAATTCAAAATGTTATGTCAAATGTGAGTGTGTGTTAACCGGAAACGAGAATCTACGGATCTATTAGCCCTTTTGGCCCAACAGGTTGCCGTATTTCTGTTGTATTAATATCTTGGCTCCTCCTCTCGACTGGATTTATTCTGTATTCCACATGCTACAAAGGTGAGAATAACAGCTATATATTATATGCATTTAAACTACATGCCAATTATAAATTACGTAAACTAACCATATACATTTTCGAATTACATCGAAACATGCGTGAGGTAACGAATGTGCGAATTGAAACAAGGAAGTAAATATGACGTCAGATGTGCAATTTGGCAATTGCGCTTTTATGAATGATATGTAACGCAGTTTATTTTGTGCATATATACAGGGAACAAACATCATAATTTCCGTCATGGTGCCGTGTTTGTTTAAAGCTGTCTAAAAACGCCCACTTGTTGCATGCAAGCGCGTCGGTATCTAACGTCGTTCTGTAGTACTCGAATTCATTTGAATTCCGCAACTCAAATAATATTTTCAAAATCGCTTTATGTCAAGATTATACGTAAACGGGATATTGCGGTTATTTTTAGACATAAAGCCTTTTGAGGTGTCACAGCGCGTGCGACCGCAAAGACAAGATCTGGAGCATGCGCAGTAGCAACTTCTTAAACGGGGCTTTAAACGCAGATTAAGTTTAAGAAATCACATTTGTGGCGCAGTTGATGTCAGACCTGATTGTTGTTATGTTGTTTTATTGTGACGAACGATTTTTGATATTTCGCAGTTCTCCCATTACAGTAGATAGTACTGCCCGGAACAAGTCCATATATGGCAAGAGCGCGTAGACTTTCCTTAAAGGGACTGTGACTGCAGTACTGTATTTTTGTCGGTGGGGGCGACATAAGCAAGACTCCGCAAATTAAAGGATGTAAAAAAAGTTAAGAAATGGGCTCCTATTACCCACCCGGAAATGTCATTTTCGGAATTTGATATGATGGATCTGCAATAAATTGATTATTTTACAGCCAGGACACATTCACCTGCTCATTTTATTGTGCGTTTGCCCCGTGAGACGGAACTCTGGCTGGTGTGCCATTGTTGTGCTTTAAGTGGGCAGAAAGGAAATGGCTTGTGATCGACCCTGCTGTTCTGAACAGTGGACCAGGGGCTTGGAACAAGGCCGGATAAACTATGTTTGTGTGTGTGTAGATCCGTGTTTAATTATCCATACAAGATCTATACAAGTATCCCAAATATTCACAATCTCATTGTATTTGTTTCCAGATTTGATTGTAATTGTGTGGCTCATGGACGTTTGGAACAAAGGCTAACAATGGAAGCACACATTTGGACGATGATGTCAGAAGCACAACTCTACACTGATCTGTAGCAATCGGGTACAAAACATTACCCTTTAAACCCATTATTTCATGAGTGACGGACCTAACATACCACACACTTACATCTATATATATGAATGAAGAATTGATTTGCTAAAACAGATAACTTTGTTTTATTATCATGTTTTATTGTGTTTTTAGCTGATTATGACTAAATCAAAACAACCCAACTGATAATCTGTTTTGGCACATTAACTTGTTCTGTCTCTCCTGCATTACATTTTTTCACTCGGCAGATGCTTTTCTCCAAAGCGACTTACAGTCAAGATCCTTTAACACTGTGGGTTTTCTCAAACAAAATTTAATATATACTTCAAAAAAGCTATCAATATGTCTTATTTTGTGAAGATAGACAATGATTTGTATAATGAAATTATATTCAATAAAAAAAGAATCTAAATCAAATTCCAGCGTCTTTGAGTTCTGTTCGCAGGTTTTCATACCTTTAACTTTGAACAAAACACTCATACACACAATTTAGGTCTCAAACGTTTACTGATAACAAAGAGTTGAAGCAGTAATCATGATGGAGGTCAAAATAAAAAAGGTGTTTATAAAACCTGAACATAATGAAAGTGACGTTGTTCTCTCCAGATCGCTCAAATAAAAACAATCTCTTCATTTAAGAGTGTAAATTGTAAAGTCTAGCCAATCATTCCACTCCCGGTCATGTGGTTCTGTAGGTTATCTGTCAAATGTCCGTCTCATTAAATACTGATGATATAGGAGTCTGCTAAGCGCAGACACAATAATCTGAAGTCACACTAGTCTGAAAATAAAGTTTGTAAAACGTCCTCCTTTACGTAACATCAAACAGATGCGTTTACCATTATACACACACTTTCATGTTTATGTGCAACATTAACGTACACATACATGTGGACTTCTTAAACAATATGCCATCATTCGGTTCCAGCTATGTTTAGTGTTAACAGTAATTTTTCAACACACAAACCCTGAGAAACACATTCAAATAAAAAATCATCACACAGTTCAAGAGTAACAGACCTCAGCATGAACGCCAATTAGTTCTCTAACCATGGCAAAAAAATAAATATCTGTCTGGAAACCCTACAAGATGAATGAAAGAAATCACACTAAACAACTGTAAAATAACATAATATTTTAAATTGTGTCTTTTTTGTATATATTATGTGTTCAGTGGTAAAGTTTTTTCACATTGTGTTGTAGGTCTTGGCAGACACTACGGACATGTCCTGACCTCAAAGGATGGGGCTTAAAGGGATACTTCACAAAAAAAGAAAATGATTTAATCTCATTTCAAACCTGCATGACTTTCTTCTGCAGAACACAAAAGAATATTGATAACCAAACATCACTGACCCACATTGACTTTCATTGTATGATTACAAAACCACTCAGACATTTCTCAAAACATACGAGTTATACAGTTTTTGAACCACATGAGAAATTGTATTCTGGCTCGAACTTTCCCTTTAAGAGGTAAAAAAAGCTAAAGTCTTGGCTTCCAATGACAACTAGGTGTGGATTCAAGTTAGTCTTTCAAGCAACCTAAAACTGTGTTACCAGAAAACAAAACCTTGCACTCTGAAGTTACATTCTCGAAAACTTTCTTTGCCTCGGTTACATCTACTCTTGTAGAATTGTCCCTATCTAGGGTCTAAGCAGCCTAGATTAACTTAATTTAACAGGACACGTTGTGTTGTTATCAGAGAAATTTAATTAAAAGCAAATCTTTCTCTGTCCTTCTCCAAACGTTTAGTCAAAAAGATTTTTCAGAAGAAAATTCAAAAGGTTAAAGGGTTAAAGTAGACGAGTGAGGATCTAGTGTCCTATCTGGTCATTACACTTAAACATCCATTACATCACATTATAAACTTTCTCTGGCTTCTGTAGGATTCCAGAGGCTCATTCAATTCATTCTTTGTGTCCCCAGTTGCGTCCCCGTTGTTCTGTTAACCCCTCTCTCCATCTTAAGAGTACTTTGTATTCGAGATCTTCTTCCACAGCAGTGTTTTGAGGTTATTGAGAACGAGGGAATGATGTACCTCCATCTGTGACGCCAGTCCACTCAGTGTCACACACGTGCGAAGCTGTTTCTCCAGGTCCTCGTTCAGGTCAGCCGGCGCTCCGAACAGCAAGAAGTCCTGCAACAGCGCGCAAACCTTGGCCAAGTTGGGCTGCACCACTTCCACGTTGCACTGCCTGGCCAATCGGTCGCATGTCGCCGTACAATCCCGCCCATAAGTGCAGTCTGCGTTCACCTCACACGTACGTCCTCGTAAGAATCCCTTGACGGTGGCCTCCGACGCTACGCTTTGTAGGTCAGCCATTTTGAAGTCGTATTTATCGTTGTAGCCGACCCGTTGCGGGCTAGCATCACACATATAAAAGCTTCCGTACACGCCGTGGAACACCTCTTCCACGAATTCCAGCAGGCCGATGGTGATTCGGGCCCTGTGGGGCCAAGCAGGGGCGAGCCAACGGTTAAGGGCCACGGCCACCGCCTCGGGAAACACTGGCTGCATCCAGCCGGGCACCTCAAGCCTGAACAGGGCGCTGTGTGCTACGTGCTCAGTCACGTACAGGTCACCACAGAAGCCCAGCAGGCGGGGAGCATGTTCTTTGTCATGCAGCGCCACCATTAAAACAAACTCATTGATCTGCAGCAGAGCCCAGACTGATTTTGCCTCCATTAACGAAACTTTACCATCACCATTGACGTCAGCCAGAGAGATGACACGAGTGACAAGAGTTCCAAGAGACGTCTGCTCCCCAACACTGTCCTGTGAGCCAATTATATTTGTTTAATGTATTTGCCAAAACATAGTAATAATAAATATGTACTGTATGTTTTCAATGTAAATACTCTTTATACCATGTGCATAAAGCGAGAGAGAGAGAGAGAGAGAGAGAGAGAGGGGGGGGGGAGATTAAAACATAATTTGTGCCATATCATTCTCTAAATTTCACACTAGGTATACTTATTTTTTTCTCTATTGTACATTAAGACCAAACTAAAAGGAGAGTCTAGTTAAAATAGCTCATTATACATTTTTAAGTACATTTCTGTGAAGATTACCAACCTGTCTACACCGGTATCGTCGCAACACTACACGACAAAAGGGAATAAAACCCATTTAAACCCCTTATAATTTAACACTTTGTCCACACCAGATGTGGCGCAACACGACAAACCAATTAAAAACAAGGCATTTGTTGTGTCGCATTGTGCTACTGTGAGTCAAGCATTGTTAAAGGCAGAATAAAGTAAAGTGGTCCAATTATATTTGCATAATAATATATCGTCTGTGAAAGGCGTAAGACCAAAAAAAGGTTCGCCCAATCATTGCATTTGTGTGATCATTTTTAGTCAACGTAATTTGCATCCAACTGCGCATCCTGTTCACGCATACACAATACGTCATCGACGCAGTCAAAGTTAGCACCTTACCAATTGAGAACATCATGATCTTTTCTTTAGTAAACACGCAAGAGTTAATGTGTACATACGCGTTAAAGTGATAGTGATCATTTACTCACCCTCTTGTCATTTCAAACCTTTGTGCAGAACACAAAAATATATTTTGTAGAAAATTGGTAACCGAACGTCACTGGACCCCGTTCACTACTAATGTATGGACACAAAACCAATGCAAGTGAATGGGGTCCAACACAACATTTTTCTAAATATCTTCTTTTGTGTTCTGCCGAAGAAAGTCATAGAGGTTAAAACGACAAAAGGGTGGGAAAATAATAACAGAATTTGTATTTTATTCCATCCCTTTAACTCTCTTCTTAAAATGGGTGTGTGTGAATTTGTAAAAATGAGAATACTGCATCTTTGTGTGCTTGTTTGTTCTTCACTATGACACTGAGAGTGAGCGTATTGTTCCGCCTGTGACCTCTCCTTCAGTTATTTTTGGCTTCTGTTCTCTATCATTTTTCCCTCTCCAACAGGAAACCTTGAGAATAAATCATACACCATATGCTCTGCTTCCTCTTTCCTTTGGAGAACATAAACATCTTTATCAGTCACTTACAGCACAAACATAAAATAAAAGTTCTAGATTTCAAGAAGGGCATTCTGGAACGGTATTTTTTGGCATCAAGTGCTGAGCCAAAAGGTCTTTAGAATTCTCTCTGCAGTTCTACTATAACAGATCCGTGACTCTTTTGTGGCTATTGACCCAGCAGATAAGAGCCTCTTCCCTAAGGGCTCTGTATATGAGGGTGTGAATGGTGAGTTGATGCATGCATGGGTGCGGTTGTGAAGAACACAATACTTTTGGTGAGGCGTGATGATGTGAAAGAGCACAACAGAGACCTTGAGAAAGGAATGCAGCATCGCTCTGAACTCATCCATGGATGTTCCGCGGGTGGGTTTGTCGTATAGGCTGATATCGTGTCGCAGTGGAGATTCGGGGCCATTTTCTCCTCTCATGCTCTCCTCAATGCCACATTTCACCAAAACGGCATTCTCCTTCCATTCAGCACTGTACACCTGCACAACACACACACACACAAGATTGCATCTCATGAAAATAGGTTCAAATCTATTTCATCTCGAATTCAACAGCGAAATATATTTTTTAAACATTATTATATTAATTATATTTATATTATATTTAAATTATGTATAGACACATCCAAGACCATTATAATATGATTACAATCCTTGATGCCGATTGGTCAATAGACTGGCTTTAGTCATAATAAAGCAAAGCTGCATGCTTTTTATTTTCAAAACATTTGTATACTTTTTATTTACATGATGTAATCATTTTATAAAAGCAATTCACCCTCTTGTCATTTGACCCGTATGATTGACTTTCGTGGATCACAAAAGAAGATATTTTGAAGAAAGTTGGTAACCAAACAGCGCCGGCACCAATTCACTTCGACTGTATCTACACAAAACCAATGCAAGTGAAGGGGTGCCGGTTAAATACATTCTTCAAAATATCTTCTTGTGTGAAAGTCATAAAGGTTTGAATAAATAAATGGTGACAGAATTTTCATTTTTGGGTGAACTCTCTCTTCCAGAAACTCCCAAAACTAAATCGAATACAATATAATAGAATTTTAATAGAACACAATACAATACAATACTCCGATACAAAGATTTTTGAACACTAAATAACTAAATAAATGTAATAAATGAATTAAGAAGCCCAATTTTAACCTGAGCTTTTGTTATATAAAAGCGCATTGTATTCGAACGAACATCCTGTAAGTGTCAGAACCGAAGTCGTCCTTGTTAATGAAACAACAACTTTTATTGACACCAGGCCCAGCGAACACCAGGTCCTGAAATGTACCAATGAAGGTTGAACACAGCCTCCACAGGAGAATATCAACAACTTAATATCAAAGTACACACTCCCGCAATTGTGATGAATGACAAAATGAAAACCATAGCGACATATTATCCGGCTAAAGATTCATTTTGTCCGTGAGTTTAAACTAAACCGCTGATATGCGTTGTGTAGTGTTTATGCTCGGAAGGCTGCATCACACAGAGCTCTTTTGCTATGTTGCCATGTTTGTTATAAGACCTCCGCACTTAGGTCTTAATAAATGGTCTGGTGCAGATTTTGAGATTTTTTTGGTCTTATAAAATGTATAAACAATTTGCATTTTAAGGTTTGTTTTCATCTTAATGTGCTTATTTTTCTGTGAAGATCTGGCAACCCTGTAACTTTAGCTAAGGGCTCTCTCGCGGCAAACACCGTGTCATATGTGCAAAAGTAAGGACTTCTTTCACTGTTATTTTTATTAAGAGCGACAAAGCAACAAACATTCAACATCGTGAAGCGCCTTGTTGTGGAATAACACAGTCGCTTCCTTTAGATTCTGATATTAGGAATGCGTGGTTGAAGTTTATTTTCTCACGAGGGTCAAACATTAAGCAATTGTTCGCTTCATTTTAAGGTGGATTCCTTTGTTAACAACGCACATGTCGATGCTGGATTTGCAGAGAGACTGAGATTAAAAAGTAATGCTGTGCCGTCCATATTGAATCCGACCTGAATCTTAAACGAGCAAAAATATATGTACGATGCATCACTATTGCTTTGTTAGAGATCGCCTTATATGTCCTGATTATGTGTAACCTACGTGTCTAAACAAGTTTACAGAAGGCTCCAACTAAGCACGTAGATTGTCAAACAGAAATGTACATCACAGGGCACACTGCGGTCTTTTGGAACTGTTATCCAATCATAGCAGTGGGCGTTTACTTCCTCAATTCTCAAACCGAGTGTTTCTTGAGCCGATCTCAAAACCAGGGTAGAAAATAGCCTATTTCTTATTTATTTTGATGTTTCGAATGTAAAAACCACACGAACGTCATAAGTAGACCTCAAGCAGTAGAATAAAACACCTTTCAATAATGTTTGGAGGAGAAACTCTCTAATGCCCTAAAAAATACTTTAATGCACTAAAGCTTTCTTACAAACATTGTTTCACTTTTACAAACTAAATGTCGTTTTGTACTGTACATCCTCAAAGTGAAATCTGACACATTTGTTTAGATTCATCAATATGAAAAGTGTGTGGTAGATGTTGTCGGAATGTTGAGGGTTTAAACACACTCACCTGGTGTGTAGGTGATGTTGAAAGACAGTGTTGAAGAGAGAGCGTTTTCTCCTCACAGAGAGACTTGCACGCCGAGCCCGAGATGATTCCCCTGTGATAATGATCACACTAAACACAGAAAGACATCAGTCACAAATCACATTCAAATCTCTTATTGTGTTCACGTCATGCTGAAATGACATAATACCCTTTGTAGAGGTTTGGGTTTAAGAATGGTACAGAATTTGTCGATAAACTCAATAATAGAATAATAACCAAGCATAATAATTAAAAACAATGTTTATTATTAATATTATATTATACATTTATAATAAACTGCCATCTTTCTTACTTCCTCCTTTAAGTTCCACTTCCCCTCTCAGATTTGAACAAAAACAAACTGCAAGGGAGTAAAAACTGCTGCACTGAACAAATACGTAATGAAGATCCTCTATGAACTCTCATGCCGTGTGTCCTGACCTGGTGCAGGTCATAGTGCTCATGGGCAAGGGACGTACACTTATCAGCAACCCATCCAGTGACTTACTATGATCATAGTGCAGACGTGTCCCCTGCAGAGCTCGGAATATGACGAATACTGCATGTAGATCATCCAGCTGGCCACTAGAATCCCAAACCACAACACCAACAGGTACTTCACCTTTACTGCAGGGAGACGGGCCTGAAAGAGAACTCATTTTAACACAACCATATGACATGCAAACTGTTGCTATTGTAAAATTGAACCGTATGTTTGCTACGTCGAGCCAAATTCATTTGGTTTCAAGATTCTGTGTCACATTGAGATCTTTTGTGATCACTAGCATGTGTCTGAAGATTTAACAAGTGTTTTTTGCACACAGAGCCGGAGGCTGCGACTGTTCTCTGCTGGAGTGAAAAGTGGTTTTGTGTTGTGTGAATATAGCATATCTGATTACTGCCTGTTGATAGAGACAACTGTTATTAGATAGCTAAATTCAGTCTGTGAGTGTGCGTGTGTTTCTCTCGACAAAAAGGCCTAAACGTGCAATCCAAATAATGCCATCATGTGCCACATTTTTTAATATTTAAAGGATGTTCCTCAGCTGCAAAAGGTCTATTATTTGAGTATTGTTATATAACTATTATATATATTATTTGTAAACATTGTTATATAACTTAAATGTATAGTGTCACCATTTATTTTTTCCAATGCTGTATTCTTTTCCTCCAGAGTGTTCCAGCTAGTATTCCATACGATGAAAGTTTATCATAAAGAATGCAAGCTTGGCGTGAAGAAAAGAGTCAAAGAAAAGTTATCTGCTGAAAATCTTGCCGTCGGGGTGTTGCCAGGGAACTACTTTCCAGTGTATCGAATGGTGTAAGTAACGTTCTGCTGTTAATAACAGTGTGCTACAAATAATTCCTTTTATGTTCCTGAAAAGAAAGACAGTCACACGGGTTTCAAATGACATGAGGGTGAGTAAATTCGTTTTGATTTTGGGGGTCAACTTCTCCTATAAAGCCAATCTCCGTTTTAAAGCAGAAAAATGCATTTCTCATCTTGTGGGTAGAGTTCAGGGGATAAATCTGACAGGTTTGACTTAGGCGGTCTCGCTGTGCACTAACAGTGAGTGTTCTTATGAAAAAGGGCTTTTAGTGCAGCTCGGCTGTAACAAAAAAATCAGCACAAATAAAGCATGTTTGCAAGATTGAGGAAATTATGAACATCCAAAACGATACATACTTTTCCCTGTTAATATGATATATGGCCTACCTGTACGTCCAAATAAATGATGTTTTTTGTCTTTTAAACAATGTTACTCCACATGAACATTTTCATGTCATATTGAATAATTGTCACCAAGGTGCAGAGCATCATTGGAAAAGCCGTGGTCCTACTAGCCTTTGTTTATTTTGTACGATTCTTAGAGTTAACTTTTAAATGATGGCCATTTTAATCAAGTGTTAACACCCGGGTACTGAATAAAATCAACATTTAACCTAAGGAAAATGTATTGTATTAACTTAACAGTTCAACTTAACCTTGGTATTGTGAGGTAGGGTGTCTGCCTGTCATTACTTAAAGAACATAATTATGTAAATGTATAATAATACACGGCACTACCTTGAATCTCACAAACATGTCAAATGACCATCGAATGCTGATGCACAAAGAATTATCATAAGATACCTGAGCCTCGGGTCAATGAAGTTACCTGTAAGCCTTTAGATAACGGACAGAAGAGCATCATGTGCATCAGCCTCCGCAGACTCCGCGGCATCTTCACTGATAAACACTGACAAATCCACTCAGGCGGGGAAGAAAAACGGTCTCAGCTTCTCTCCTCCATCAGAGGCGAGGCGTTCTCCAGAAAAGCGACGCGCATCTGGATGCATACGCAGAAATGCACATGCACACTCACTGCATGGCTTTGGGCTTTTGTTTCAGCGTGCATTCCGGCATGCATGGACGAAACATCACATGCTGGCAGGGCTCAACTCAAGGACAAACACACGCGCTGCACCTTGAAACTCGCGGCTTGCATCTATGGATGCGTCGCGGCTGAAGACGCTTTTACAATCGGCTCTGATACTTGCATTACGTTCCGCACGTCTTCTCCCGATGCTTATTCCGAGCCTAGTCCATGACACGACGCTAGCACGACAATCGCGCTGTCTGTCCGAAGAGTCGGCCTGGCTGTTCCACAAAGCGCCTTAAGGGGGAGGTGAAGACCCTGATTTACATCACCGACAGAAAACAAGATACCGTCCCTTTAATAGAATAGAATAGTATTTCTATTATTTTCCCTTTAACTTTGATAGTATTCCTATTAAAATAAAACAAGGTGGATATTTGTGGGCTTTCAATAAATGGTTTGTACAATTTTACATTTTAAGCAACATAGTGTTTGTTGTTTACTTGAAATATGTGTGCCAGGCTGCAATGCACAACAACGTGAGACCATAAAGATGAAGGAAGAATTAAGACATCCTAACCAAACATGAAGAAATACACAGTAGATCTTAAATGATACGCACATTTAGAGATTTATATGGCCTCGATATTCTGTGTCAGTGCTAAGTCCAAAGTAAACATCACACCATTTCACTGACATTGTTTTTGGGGACAAGGTCCGAAACTGGTGGGGCATCAGGTGATCTGATAGCCGCCGTGTCGTGGACGTGACAGTCTGACATCATGACAACACAGACAAATTCTTTGTTTTTAACTCTGAAATTCTATGATTGGCTTTTTCACATCTAAAGTAAAAAGAATCAGATATTGCATAAATAATCAGTATTACTAATATTTTATATTCTTCTTTTTTTAGAAGGCAACCATAACCACCATACTTAAATCAATGATCGGAAAGCTGAAATGGCATCACAAGTCTCACACAAGATCTTTATTTTAGATGAACTGTCTGATCGCTTACAGTGATCCCTGGTGAGTTTACCTTCCAGAAGTGGTGAATATCTGGATGTATCAGATTAGACCAAAGATTCGATTTTTAATCCTGTTAACCGCATCTTCTATAATCTGTAATCTGGGTATTATTAACCTCTTAACACTCTTGGATTTCCCATCCAGGCACACAGTAAGCAACCACAAGAACTTTTCAGTGGGAATTTCTTCACATTGAACTAAAATAGATTTGTCACCAAACAGGCACACAAACAGTAACATCTCATTCCCGTTCTCATGGTGGTGTGTGTGTTGTTTGAAAAAAATAAGATAATCTATTAAAAAATAAATAAATCTTAAATGTTTTAATTTCGTGTAACTATAAGAAATACCCACAGTGATCAACAGAACTAAATATGTTCTGTTCTTCTATATATTTCAGGGTTGTCAAATACTGTTCTGGAGTGGGCCGACATTGGAATGCAACTGGTTTGAAAAGCGCACTCCACCATCCAAACATGCGTACTAACATATATACATTAAATACGTGGACGCAATGACGGGGAAACGCGAGCAACCAGTACCCGGAAACACACACGAGGAGGGCTTCAAACTCTCAGCAGGCTTCGTTGCGCAAGTCATATGCTCGAGGAGTCGGCTCGTTTGAACCAACCGATTCGTTCGAGTCATTCTGTACTCGTCAGAACAATACAAAGATGGCATACCAACGTCACGCTCCTAGTACATCTTAAAATGTATTTGAAACACATTTTGTTGTTTATAATTTGTGGTTTTAAACGTGTCACTCACACCCTCCAGGCCTCATAAACACGCATCGTTGATAATTGAATAGATCGCGTTAACGGGAATTCTAATCACTACGGTTGCCATGGAAAATCTCTGAGGGAGCGATTCAAATGTGAGTCGATTCGAATGAATCATTCGAAAGAACTCGATCAAAAGAACGATTCTGAAGAACCGGACCATCGCTAACACGACAGGCGGCCAAAGGTTACACCGCGCAGCGGTGTCTCCGGAGATAACCCGTGCCTGGACCAACCGTAGACCCCCTGCCCTGTTGTTCATTACAGTTCCCCTCATTCGCACGAGAGCACGCAAACGAATAGCAGGAGGATCGCAAAAGTTGCTCAAATGTGTGACCAGGACGCGGTATCTGATGTAGGCTGGGTTTGAGTCGCTCCACTCCACCGCTGGCCTGGCCTTGGATCCTTTCTCGACGCCCGAGGTGCTTCACGGTCGCGAGTATGGATGCCCTGTGGATGCTGCCGGTTCTGCTGCTTCTCCCGGTCCTGTTCTTGACCAGCAGCACGTTCGTCTTTTATTTCAAAAAGTGCTTCTACGTGGCGTACATGATGCTTCTGGCCTTGATAGGCATACCGATCTGCATTCTGAAAAGCGGCGGGAGGGACATCGAGAATATGCGGTGAGTTAACAACGCAACGCTGCCTTTTCATCCGCATCGCCGGCTCGATGGGGTTATGGAGCAGCGTCACACTTAAAATACGGCTAACGGGGGTGCCATGCGTCAAATCTGCGTTTTTACAGACGGGAACGTGTTGCTGCGCGCGTGCATCTCGCTGGAAAACGTTTGTCGTTTTTATGTCAGTCGCACATGGGCCGTTCGTGTCCATCGTGGAAGCGGAACTCGAAAGCGTCCGGGATGCCTTGCATCTGCACAGCCCGGACAGATGTTCGGATCTGGCAGCGAATCTTTAGCCGCCAGCTAGCCGAGTTCACCCACAGGCCTCTGTGCCCCGTGTTTGATTCAACATAAGAGAAGATTGTCGTGAAATGTGAATGTGTGCGCGGTGCGTTTTTATTCAGTTTGAGTCGTGAAAGTATTTAACGTTAACGTTAGCGTCTCGTGCGGTCCCGAGATGGCGAACAAACCCCGTTTAATATTCGCATAACTGACTGTAAATGTGTAAAGCGGATGCTGTCGGATTTTAAACAGTCACGCGCGTTCCAGATTTGGAGATCTATATTTAGAACGACGTTTATCGTGAGGGCGCGATGGACCGGTTTCATGGCTCAGATGGTGCAGGGTTAATCTGATTTCTGGCCGATGGTGATGGATTAAAACCAACACGGTCCAGGTTTTGACATCTGATCGATAGAATTGCGGATTCCGCGCCGTCGTTCGATAATATCGACGCTCGAGCTGAATTTCATTTTCGAACCTTTTGTATCGTTCTAGAATGTAACCGCAACCGTGACGTAAGATTCAAAACGCGGAATGTAAACAAAGTTATTTCCATCCTAAAATTGCATTTAAAACCCGTTACAGTTTACAAACACGCCCACTTTGTGTCGAAATGATTAATGGGGACTTTCCATTGACGCGATGACTTTTATACAGTACGATCTTTACATTAAATCTGTTGTTTATAAACCGGTCATTTCATAGGCTTCGATTGGATTTACATAAGGCTTTATTTTTAACGATCCCTTGCCTGAACCTCACAGAAACGTGGACACGAAGTTGTCAATGTATAAGCCAGTTGCAGTTAAATCCCCTCACAAGTTGGTTGCCATTGTGTTGCATGATAAATAAATGTAAACAATGACATACGCTCTTTGTTTTGTGTATTGTGTATTATGCGATCACCTGTTATGAAAAGCAGCCTTGTGGTGTGGCCCACAAGACATAAATAATGTCCATGTGACGTGAAAATTAAAAACCAATGTCTGCCTGTCAGCGTCTGTCCCAGTCTAGTATTGTTTGTAATGGCTTCCAAAGCAGCTACTTCATGAGTCGTGAATTGTCGTTTTCAGTACAGTTTGTTCATTCATACGCGGGCCACAATGATCACATTGATAAGTAGAAGATAACAGCAGTGTTCAGCCGTGAGTACAACATCCACACAAGCCAAGACATTGTGTTCCATTTTTTATGGTTATTATTCTACGGACCTGATATTGTAAACCAGCTGTGAGGGGCAAGACTATGATTTACAGGGAATCTGTCCGGATAAGTGCGTTCCTAAACTGGCTGTTTGGACGTGGGTGTGCGGCGTTACCCGGTATTTACGTCCAGGACGGATGAGCTCATGTGTCAGGACTGGAGTGGATTTACTTACTGTACTCACCTATCAAGTGTTACTGTATTGTCACATGTGCGAAAACTGTACATACTGGGTAGTGTTGATACCGGAATTTGTTCTTGCCAAATATATGGAAAGCAAATCTGTCGTGAGTCTAAGTGTTTCTGTCATGGTTATTTACTCCATTTAACAGGATGACCTAACACATATATTCAACCAACAGAATGCATGTCATAGATCACAACGGCCGGTGTTCTGTTTCACCAGCGCTCTTCTGTTTTGAGGTTATCTAGATTTAGAACAGTGTTTTCCAACCTGTGTGCTGTTTTATGTCAAACTGAAGCCGTTTAAAGGAAATCTGCTAGATATTTTGAAGAATTTTGGTAAGCAAGCAACATTGACTTACATTGTATGGACACAAAACCACAGAGACATTTCTCAAAAGTCGTATTTAACATGCAGGTTTTGAACTAAATGAGGTTGAATCAATTCTTTTTGGGTGAACTATCCTTTTAAAGACTCTCTCTCTCTCTCTCTCTCTCTCTCTCTCTCTCTCTCTCTCTCTCTCTCTCTCTCTCTCTCTCTCTCTCTCTCTCTCTCTCTCTCTCTCTCTCTCTCTCTCTCTCTCTCTCTCTCTCTCTCTCTCTCTCTCTCTCTCTCTCTCTCTCTCTCTCTCTCTCTCTCTCTCTCTCTCCCTATCAGTGTTGGGTGTGATCGAATCAACATCTCTGAGGTGATGTAAGGATACCTTAGGTTACCTCTCCCGTACGCACTGGGTGAAAGTTTAATCTCAAATAAATGCAGAAATGCTTCACAATCATAGGGTTGCACAACGAATGTCAACAGCGAGTTATCGAGGAGTTGTGGTTCTAGTGGAGATGTGGTCATTCACGTCGAGCTCGACAAGATACACTTGAAAACAGAATGACACGCTCACACTAGTGTCTGTACATTAACCTCAGTGTCATTTTGCAAACGTCTCTCTGAATCTAGCATTCCTATCTTGATGTGCTCATTTGTTAAGACAACACAGAACACCCACAGCTCTTTCTAAGTATTTAGAAATCATTGTAAACTGGAGTCAGTCTGGCACAGTTTGACAACTGACTAAACCTCATTACATGGTATTGAAGCTGCGTTTCTAATCTTAATGCCCCTGTTTCACAGACAAGGCTTTAAACGAGTCCCAGACTAATGAATTTTGAGCTGTCTTAACTGGAAATAACTTGCCCTGACATATCTTAAAAATATGTTTTGTTTCGTGGTGCACATTAGTAATGGTTTTTTTCTACGCCATTTTAATCAAAGCAACCTAAATAGCCAAAATTGTCTATGAAACCAGGCACAAGCGTGTGAAATTAAAGATGTGTTGTGCTGAGTTTAGTTGTGCGGTTGTGTTAATGTCCTTTAATGTCCTTTGCTTGCTCCATATATTGGGGACTGATGTGAAGCCGTAATGTGTTCAAAGTCTGGTTGATAACGTATCTTTAATATCTTTGAGTCTGTAGCACAGCAATTCGCAGCCTCACCGCCAGATGTCGCTAAAATCTCCACATTGCTCCTTTAAGCGGAAATATGTAATCTTTTGGTTAAAAAATATACAAAATTGTCTTATTGAAATGATCAACTTATACTAAGGATTTGTTAGTTAAGCCGTTGGGTAACATTCTGCTTGTAAAGACAAGTGCGTCAAGTAATCTGCAATTTCGTGGTTTAATCCGAGATGGCGATAGAGAGGCAAAAGTTACAGTTAAATATTTTAGGCTTATATTTGCAAAAATAAAATATACTAGACACATCCGTTTTAAAGCTAAAAATGTTTTGTGTTTCTTGCAGGGTCATCCGGTTCTTGGTCCGACATGTGAAATATTTCCTGGGTCTGCGCTATGAGATCAGCGGTTGGGAGCATCTAGAGGCAGAAGGGCCTTATGTCATCATCTCCAACCACCAATCATCGCTTGACGTGCTAGGTGAACAATACATGCACACACAGACACACACACACAACCCCGTTTCGGTATATGAAAGGTGTCACGATCTGTCAATCATACAACAGGGGAAAGAATAGACATCCCAGCGAGATTGTTCTGATGATACTTAATGGAACAGAATTGGCAGAGCTGCTTAGAATTCGACCTATGGGACGATATTCCCAGACCCGCTTAAAATCTTCTCCTTCCTACTTAAACCACCCAGACATCACATGATTGATCGCATCATCTGCAGGCATGATGGAGATTCTGCCGGACCGCTGTACCATGATTGCTAAGAAGGAGCTGGTATGGGCGGGGACGGTGGGATTGATATGCTGGCTGGGAGGAATCGTTTTCATCAACCGCAAAAAAACCAGCGACGCAAAGAACGTCATGGGTGACGCCGCGAAGACCGTGCTGGCTGACCAGGTGTGTCCTTAGGGTTTATTAGTTTACAATATTTCAGTATACTGACATTTAAATAACAGATTTTTGAAAGAACCATTTTCAATAACATTTTTGCTGATAACATCGAACGTTCTGCATGTAATGTTTTATATGAATTGTTTTACCTCACTGAACCTAGAATTCCTTTGTGCCCCCTCAAGCGCTGTTATTTTCAGTAAATGCAAATCTAGTTTAAATGTAAAATGTCGTAGGAATATGGAAATATCAACATCGGTGTTTGTCATTTAATGTTTCTTGTTTTTACTTTAAACTTTCCACCTCCTCCAGATCCGCCTGTGGGTGTTTCCCGAAGGCACACGCAATCAGAAGGGCGACCTTTTGCCATTTAAAAAGGGAGCGTTTCATCTGGCTGTACAAGCACAGGTGAGCGTAACACAATAAACCACCTTTACACATCTCCAAATGAAAAGCTCAAAACTGTTGTGTCTTTAAATAATCGGCGTACGTTTCCAAACTTGCTTAACTTTCTTCACGCTTTGACATTCACATGACCTTATCCGATCCTCAGGTGCAAAGGTAATTTACCTGGCCAGAATCTGAGACGTTGGCACAACGTGAACGAACGTGAACTCAAAGGTTAACCTTTGAAACCTGTGTGTCAGTTTAGAGTCCAAAACATCTGTTGTGCATCATGTGTTGACCAACAGAGGGAGCTCTTGATCCTTTATACTGTGTAGTGTGGAGATTTTATTTGTTTATGTATTGTCTATGCCAGGGGTTCTCAAACTTTTCAGATCAAGTACCACTGTAATTAAATGAGTTGTTCCAAGTTCCACCTAATGACCGCCATAGATAATCAAGTGAATAAAGACTTAAATTGATAGTAGAGCTGTGAATCTTTCTCTTTACACCTCGTTCTCCCAATTCTATATATTATTAATAATACAACCACTTTTTTCCCATGTTTTCAAGTTAGTCAGCAGTAATATTGGAAACAAAACACTTGTCTGTAGTACACTGTAAACAGGGTTCTGTAAACTCTTATGGGGGATTTATTAACTTTGTGGGGACTTGCAAAAAACCTACAAACTTATATTAAAGACAAACAATGTGGAAATAATTTTTAACACGGAAGATAAATAAATATAACAAACAGAGACTTACACTTTACTCCAGCAGCTTTAGTGAATGTGGCGTGTCAAAAATGCATCGCAACTTTCGCTTCATTGATTTAACCTCGAGTAGATGTAGATGGGTGTTGAATTAGCGCTTTACAGCAACAACGAAAGCTTTAAACAGCGGTTCAAGTGCAGAAATGCTTAAAAAACGTAATTTACACTGTTTATCGGAAGAGAGAGAGTGAGGGACTCACAAGCGCCCGTCTGTGTTTGAGCTGGCCGTCGCGCGCCTGAGTTACATCGACCAATGATAAATAAACAACAATAATTCATACAACTATTTTTAAATTGCACATATGCTGAAATGTGACATGTAGGCGTATGAAACCTTTGAAATTGTAGTCAATTCAACTGCGTACCAGAGTTTCAGAACCACTGCTCAATGCCAACAGACACTTTCACTCATATGCATTTGTTTAACGTGAACTGAATTCCCAAAAGCCACATGAAACAGTTTCCCGCAGTGTTTTCCTTGCTCGGGGACGGTTTATAAAAGCTGAGGATCAAGCCGGGCCACCCAGAGAATTAAACAAATTGTGTTTGTGGTTACGGTCCTAATGGGTGTATTGGGTGCACGCATAACAGCCTGATCATAAAAAACTTCGTTCTGTGCTTTTGTTTGTTAATGTCGTTCAGTGTTAATAAACTTATAAATAGTTATAAATACGTTTTTTTGGCCCCATTACCTGGTTTGTCAGTGCAGTTTAGCAAACACAGTAGTTTGGGTGAAGTGCACTTCTTTAAAACTGTAGTTTGTTAAAGTGAACATTCACCCAAAAAAAGAAATTCTGCCATCGCTCAGGTCATTCGAAACCTGTATATGATAAGATATTTTGCGAAATGTCTCATTGATGTTCATGTAATGGAAGTCAATGCGAGCCAATGTTGTTTGATTGTCAACCGTCTTCAAAATATATTGTTTTGTGTTCTGCAAAATAAATACAATTATACAGGTTAGGAATGACATTAGGGATATTCAATGAGGAAAGACACATCATATCTTCATTCCACTTCAACAAGCATCATGTAATCGCAATTTTATGTGCAGAACTGATTTTCTTTTCTATTTATAATGTATTCACATAAAATGCCTTTAAGAAATACACTTTAGAGTATAGTGTATATGAGATTGTTTGTTAAATCTTACGGATCAATATCAAAATCTTGTTTTGTCGATATCAAATATCAGACATGAGAGACGTGGACAGGGTCATGACCAAGACCCCCAAAACCTGTGTGGGGGGTGATATAATGCATGTTGATATTTAGACTGATAACACAACATGATCGCCAGGCTAACGTAACCTGAACCAGATGAGCAGACAGATGTCAGACTAATGGAGCCCTGATGTTTCTAATTAGTTCAGGTGAAAGTGTAAGTGTGTGTTATACAGATGGACGATGCGCTTTTTGACAAATTCTATATTTGCCCAGTGATTTAAATAAACTACAGAGTATCTTTGCATCCGATTGAATAGTGTAGCTAGAGGCCTTCATGGGTCCACTTTGATCCGATAGACCGATGTCCGACCCGAGCAAGTTGGGATCTAAAAGATTCACGGTTGCCTCGGACACGGGTCGGGTATAATATTAGTGTCTTCGGATCTCCGGTAATTTTAAATAAATAGGCTTTTGCTACTGGGATTTGTTTGTGCAGTCTGCAGTGCGGGGTCTGCAGACACACACGTCGAAGACGTTTACATTCGGGTCCAGTTGGGCTCGATAATATATTACACTGGGTCGAGTCGAGTCGGGTCTAACTTTATTGGGTCTGTCTCGGCTCGGGTCATACAGGTTTGAAATGACACGAGGGCGAGTAAATGATTTTATTTTTGAGTGAACTGTCCCTTTAAGCGGACACACATTGTTACTCCATTCAGCTGTGTTCTCGTGAGAGCCGAATCTATTATTAGTTGTGTTTATTTTCTATGCTGAATTCCTGATTTATTTCACATTGCCCAACCCACCTCCTCCAGGTTCCGATCATACCCATCGTGTTCTCCTCCTACAACAGCTTCTACAGACGGAAAGAGAAAGAGTTCGCATCAGGTGAGTACTTTTCTACTTTTCAATACAAGAGGTAAAAATAACCAACATAGTCGAGGTTATTTGCTTTTTAGTCGAATATAGCGATTATGAATGTAGGAATCGATCAATTTTGCAGGAACCATCACTCTCAAAGTCCTTCCAAAGATCGAGACAAAGGGATTGACGGTAGACGACGTGACATCGCTCTCCGAACAATCGTACGGCAGCATGCGCTCGGCTTTTTTGGAGCTCTCCGGCCTACCCCCCCAGAGCAACGGGCCGTCCCATCACTAAGCGCCCTGCCGCTTCCACACTCTATCATTCGGCCTGACAGCAAGGATGGCTACGTCATCATGGTGGCGACGGTAACCATGACAACCAGGCGCTTGGGTATCCTCGACGGCGTCCTCATGCGGGAGGAATACATGTACACAGACCGACACACAAAGCCACATGCATACACACGCATTTACGCGAATACTTACAGCAGATGTTTTCTTAGCCTAGATTTGAACTCCTGTCAGAATGCAGGGGGTGATGAGCGGTGGAAAGTGTGACCTTTGACCTTGCCTGGCGTGACTCTTCGTGCGTCTTGGATGGTTGTGTTAGGATTGCAGCGCTGCCGTCAGCGACAGGTCGAGTCTGGAGTGACACCCTGAGAACATTGTGGATGTGTGTTTGTTCTGCATGCCTTTTGACTTTCTCTGTTTCTCTCTCGCTCTCTTTCTTTCACAGATCTACATTGACGTAATCTGTTCGTTATGTGTTGGTCACTTTTTCTATAGTAATCTGCTTGCATTATGGGAAATCAGTGACAAACACCTGTTTTTAGTTTTTATTGGTTACTTGAAGTATTATCAATCCACCTTGAGCATCTCAACCAAAGGAGAAATGCCCCTTTATTGATTCCGTTCATTTTGTGGATTTCAAGGAAAATTGTTGACCACAAAGAATGAATCTAGAATTTTAATTTTGTGTACGCTCTTAAACAGTCGAGAGGAATACCATGAGGTTGCTCGCTTCCATTTTTTCTTTTTCCACATTTGTTTGTCCTCAAGTGTCAAAAGGTTAGTTCCTTACAACGGGTCTGTTGTCACCAAGTGCAGCTTCTTCCTGTGGCATGTGTCCAAAGTGTCACGGCCATCATGGGCTGCGTGATGACTGACCGTTGTGAAAACACTATCGATTATTGATCCGTGGTCAGGATTGTTTGATTAGATTTTTAGGATGGAAATACGTTCCAGTCGGCTTTAGTTCAGTGCTTCGTTGTTTCAAAGTTTCTCTGTTTTCGTTCGTTTTTAAGCTTGTACATGACTGACATGATTTTCATACTTCTTTAACATCACCTAAAACCAGAGAGCTATTATTATAATGACTGATCTAACAAGTATTATCCAACATATTATGTATCTAGTGCCGTTATCTCATTGGCTTGCGTCTTGCTTTTAAGTCATTGTTATTGAAAGGTTTAAAAGGATTCTTTTTTGTACTCAAAATGTAAAAACGCCCTCTACAAAATATGCAAAAGCTTTGAATGCATTCAACGTTATTCTTACAGAATGTTTTCTTTGGTTGTTTAGTTTTGTTGAATCACCAGATAAAATAGTAAACACATTTACTAAAGTTTCAGCTCTCAGAGAGTATAACAGAATGTAGGAAATACTTTTATATTGTACCTACTGAAAATGTAAAAATGTATCTAAATTTATTTAACACCTATTTATTCTTACGGCCAAATATTACAATTCATATTTTAAACACTTTCAAAGACATCGAATCATATTTAATGTTTGATGTTGTGATTCTTATGATTTGTTGAGAATGTATAACATCCATAATTCAATATGTACAACTTTATATTTGAGGAGCGAATTGTATGTATTACGTAATAATTGGCTCCTTGAGCTAAAAGATCACAAAACAGATGTTATGCTCGATTGTGACTATGTGTCAAATGCCCTGTGATTATTTTTGTTAATGGTGCAAATGGACAGATCGATGCTATTATTGACCCTTTTTTACGTTGTGTATTAGGCTACATTTTTAAAGCCTTTCTTATTCTCGGTCTTATTTTTGATGAACAAGAAACATACCTGAAATAGTATATGAAAATATGTACAAGTTGTGTGATTGTCACCAAAGCTATTAAGAACAGATCAAGCTTTTAAATGTTCTGATTTGTCAGACATTTCACAGGCAGCCTTGTGTACGAATGTGTGTGTGTGTGTGTGTGTGTGTGTGTTGAATGTGTTTGTGTGGTGATCCGACACACAACTGAGCTAAAGCCCATTGTAAATCTGTAAATTCATGAGACGATGATTCTATATAAAATGTTGATCGTGGTAAATCTGGATATGACCCGTGTAAAGAGCCTCTAGGAAACAAGTTAATAAAATCGTCTGTTTTCCTAAAGGATCTGTTCTCTTTAATTATATCACTTCAGTTCTGTTTGGATGTTTTTATCCACATACACAAGCACACGTTTATTCAGCTTTAGTTTGTGAATTGCTTCTTCTGTCAATGAGTCTTACAACTTCCACAAATTCTTAAAGACGTTTTAGTCATTTTATTACAAAAAGTGAAACTATAAAAATGATAATTGCATAAGAACACTTGTTTTCATCAACAGCAATTCCTAGGAGAAAAACATGAAATTATAAATACATCAATTTACATTCTCCTGGCTCATACATACACAAGGAGAAACAATAAGCTGCACTTACAAAAGGAATTCAATGAAATATAAAAACATTTTAAAAAGCATCAAATGTGTCTTCAACATATGGATGGGTTTAAAGTGTTAACAGGGTTTGTTGCTTGTTGATGGAAATGAGCGCGCTGTAGTTTTCACGTGAGAGGATCCAGCCCATCTTTAAGTGATTGTTTAATTTTCTTGGCAGGAACCTAGCAAAGACATCACAAAGATGTTTTAAGTGTAATAGACAGAAGTCATTATGTCACTTTGGTACACAAATGTGCGCTTACAGGCTCCGATGCGTTCCTCCAGAAATCCAACCTGCTCACTAAGCGAGTCGATTCGGTCGAGCTGCTGCAGTGAATGTGACAGGAAGTTGGTGTGGTCGGACAGGAAGCCATTACTGTCTCCTACACCCCCCTCACCGTTCACCGGGAAGAGAGTGGTGAACGGAGCTAAAACCATCTCCAGTTTCTACAGAGAGAAAGTTTCAGTATTTAATGTCAGGTATGTTCACCACTTGTATGTAGTATGTTTACTGTGCTCGGTCAGCTATGCAAATCCACTGTATGCAAATGTCAAATGAGGCCATAACAGAACTCCACTTCCTTAAACAAACATACATAATGAGGTCACGTGACAACAATGTAGCATTTGAAAAAGTGCTTCAAATGTTTACTGCATACTAATTTACATAATGGGGTAGTGTACAGTACATAGTATGTCCTTACGCAATAGTATTCATGCATCCATATGATTTAGAGTTTTTTGGTCACACTACACTTTGTACAGATTATATTTTATGTCCGAGTAACAGATACAACTCGGTGCCCACACGCAGTTAAATAATAAATCAGATACTATAGTCAGTATGCCATATGGTTTCAAATTGATCAAAAATAAGCCATGACACATACGTGCATGTCTACTACATTGGTGCATTGGCTTTAAATGACGTGGTAGATTTGTGTGTCTAATGTAATTCCGTCTGGGTAGAGATATGCACTGTAAGGTTTAACAGACACCTGTAGGAGTCTGTTGCTTGTTGCAGAACCTTTAATGTGTGTAACCACTGCTTTTATTGAAACCATTAATGATGCTTTGAACTCAAGTATTCCTGGTAAACAAAGTACAGTTTCCCAGCGTTTGAAGTATTTGAATGTGTGTGTGTGTGTGTGTGTGTGTGTGTGTGTGTGTGTGTGTGTAATGTGTGGCCTTGTTTTTCTGTCCCAGTCGGGACCTTAACCTGAATACACACCTATCCGAGGGGACTCGTGTCACTGCGTGTGTGTATGTGTGTATGTGTGACCGGGTGTGTGTGTGTGACCGCGTGTGTGTCCTTGTGAATGTGTGACCATGTGAGTGTGTGTGACTGCGTGTCTTAGCCCCTACCTACCTAACAGAGCTTCTATCACACTACAACCCATCATGCTCTCTAAGATCTCAAAACTCACGACTTTTGATAACACCTAGAATAACTAAATCCACCAAAGGGGGTCGAGCTTTCTCATAAGTAGCACCTAAACTCTGGAACAGCCTTCCTGATATTATTCGAGGATCAGACACACTCGCCAAATTTAAATCTAGATTAAAGACACATCTTTTCAGCCAAGCATTCACTTAATGCAAATCACCAGGAGATGCTGACATTAGATATTATTTACTAGAATAATTTGATTTATTATATAAAACACCATGTAGTGTGTTTTACCCTTTCTTGGGTTTTTCGTTTTTTTTTCCCCTGTAAAGCTGCTTTGGAACAATGCAAATTGTGAAAGGCGCTATATAAATAAAATTGAATTGAATTTAATTGAATTGACCGTGTGTGTCCTTGTGTATGGGTGTCCGTGTGTGTGACTGCGTGTTTGTCAGTGTGCATGTGTGACCGTGTGTGTGTGACCGTGTGTGTGACTGCGTGTGTGTGACCGCGTGTGTGTCTGTGACCGTGTGTGACTGTGTGTGTCCTTGTGTATGTGTGACCATGTGAGTGTGTGTGACTGCGTGTCTGTGACCGTGTGTGTGTCCGTGTTACTGTGTGTGACCGTGTGTGTCCTTGTGTATGGGTGTCCGTGTGTGTGACTGCGTGTTTGTCAGTGTGCATGTGTGACCGTGTGTGTGTGTGTGTGTGTGTGTGTGTGTGTGTGTGTGACCGTGTGTGTGTGTGTGTGTGTGTGTGTGTGTGACCGCGTGTGTGTCTGTGACCGTGTGTGACTGTGTGTGTCCTTGTGTATGTGTGACCATGTGAGTGTGTGTGACTGCGTGTCTGTGACCGTGTGTGTGTCCGTGTTACTGTGTGTGACCGTGTGTGTCCTTGTGTATGGGTGTCCGTGTGTGTGACTGCGTGTTTGTCAGTGTGCATGTGTGACCGTGTGTGTGTGTGTGTGTGTGTGTGACCGTGTGTGTGTGTGTGTGTGTGTGTGTGTGTGTGTGTGTGTGTGTGTGTGACCGCGTGTGTGTCTGTGATCTTGTGTGACTGTGTGTCCGTGTGACTGTGTGTGTCCTTGTGTATGTGTGACCGTGTGAGTGCTTGTGACTGCTTGTGACTGCTTGTGTGTGACCGTGTGCGAATCTGTGTGTGTCTGTGACCGTATGTGTGTCCTTGTGTGTGTCCTTGTGTATGTGTGACCGTGTGTGTGTCTGTGACCGTATGTGTGTCCTTGTGTGTGACTTGTGTATGTGTTACCGTGTGTGAGTCTGTGTGTGTCTGTGACCGTGTGTGTGTCCGTGTGACTGTGTGTGACCGTGTGTGTGTCCTTGTGTATGTGTTACCGTGTGTGAGTCTGTGTGTGTCTGTGACCGTGTGTGTGTCCGTGTGACTGTGTGTGACCGTGTGTGTGTCCTTGTGTATGTGTGACCGTGTTTGTGTTTGACCTGCTCTAGTAGATCCACTCTATTCTTCAGCATCTGAACCTCTTCTGTTACATTCTCCACTAATTTCAAACCTTCAAGAAAAAAAAACACAAATCAGAGACAGACCACTTGTGTTTCAGAGAAATGTACAAGCCACAGTGAATACTTACAATGCAAAAACTAAAATAATAAAATCATTTATTTTGTTGTTTCAGGTGCACTTTGTTCTTTTGTGATTCATTTTTTCCAGGTTATAAAAAGGCTTTTTCAATCTGTTCTATTTTCATACTCTTGGATACCACATGAAATCAGGTCATATTTCTCCAAAGATATTTCTTCACCCAAAACATTTAAGAATGCTGTGATTGGTTGAAACATGTAATGGAAGTGACTATAAACCAATCATATGAGAGCTTTGCTCGGTCAAACCCACCCCTTGGTCACAACCCAAATATCCCAAACTACAGCCAAGCAGTCGTATTCTATCACTGTAAGAACTAGTCAATGGGTCACACACATACAGTATTTTTCCTTCAAGTTCACTTTACTTGGCTGCTTTCACAGACACACATAGTCAATCTGTCCCAGATGTGTGGTGCTATGAAGACGTGTGTGCGTGCGCATGTGTGCAAAGAAAACAGTGACCCCCAGCAGTCTGTGTTTGATGGATCTGGAATGTAATCTGCAGCGTTGAGCCAAAACATAAAGAGAAACAACAGATACACATTCTGTCCAGCCATGACAGCAAAATCCCAAATCATCACATTCAGCCCAACATTCTCCTACCTGATCATCTCCCCACATACACGCAGAGACTCTGAGCCTCATAAACTCGACAGACCATTAAATAAAGCAAAACTATTTAATTTAAGGTGAGATACATCATTTTAGAGGTTAAACAGTCATTGTTTAACAGTTTCATGTGAAGTAAAGACAAGTAAACCATTTGTAGGTTGATTTCCCAAAGACAACATGCTGGACGCAAGAATAGATACTATTAGACATACTATAGTAAACTGTGATGGCGTCATGCCATTATATCATATTAACCTTTTTATTTAAAAGAAATGTCTAATGTTAAATGTTTCCGATACCGCTTGAAGGATTTTATTTGTAGTAGTAATAAAGGAAACAGTTTTCCATGGAAAACCTTTGTAAGTGAAATTAGCCAATGATAGTGATGACAGGTTTAAAGTGAACTGAACTTCATTCCCAGTGGACGTCCCAACAGACAGATGTTGATGTGTAAATCTGATTTAAGGGTCAGAATTAAACCTCAACACTGTGTGGGAACAGAAAAAACAGCACAAAGGTCTCTGTGAAATCTCTATAATGTAATATGATAAAACTTGATTTAATCTCGGTTTGAATAAAAAATCCTAATAATAATATAAAAATATATATTTTCCAAATTTCAGCCATACACATACACAGATATGCATAATGCATTTACTTAAAATCCCATTGCACTGGAAAAAAATCTTTATTAGGGTTTTTTGTCTTGTTTTCAAATAAAATGTTATGTCTGGCTCTTAGTGAAATCTAACAAGCTTTGTTTTTATGCATTGGGGTAAGAAAAAGAATGGGATTTAAAATGAAACAAAAAAAATTTTTTTGTACCCCATCAAGCATAAGCATCAAAATATGTTTTTGCCTCTCAAATGAACATATCTTGTTTAAAGGATGTTTAGAAAATTCTCATGGATGACTTTTTTCCCTTATAGTTCTTATGATTTATAAAAGCACCGTTCTGCTCATAGTGACTCTCTTACTGTCAGCGCTGGAATGCGTGTTTGAGGTCCAGCCAGCTCCATTAAGAATGAGTGCCGATTATTTTAGTCTGTCGCTTGGAAACGCTCAACATGACTATCTTTGGACAGAGGAGGTTCTGTCGGTTATTTTTAAAACCAAGACAGATAAGCAATAATATAGTAAGAGAAACACGATGCAACGCTGCCAACGAAGTTACAGATTGAATCTCAAGGCAGTTTTGGCATTGTAAAGTTTGGCATGCGTTCCCATGGTGAACTCGCAGGAGCATTGAAACGTCTAGAACAAAAACACAACTCCAAGAAAACAAAGCTAAAAGAAAGCAGATGTAGGACAAATGTGATATCACGCACTTTAGACAGAACAAAGATGGACGTCTTAAAGATACTGTACGTAGCAGATTCATGGTAGGATCGTGATGGATTCAGGTCCAGCTTTCTGATTGGTCCAGACGTGGTTGCCGTGGTCACCAGTCACAGTGCACTATTACTCACGGTACGAGTTGAGAGTGGCATAGCGCGTACCAAAAGTAATAATGAATCGTGATGCTGGTCAGGGTCCAATCGCCAACGTGCGCTTTCTAGTACTCTAAACAGTGTTCCCTGTTTCCAGATATTTGACTGTTGAGTGGTGAAGTATTCCATCTGGGATGTAGATGCATCATTCTTGTATCTGTTACTCACAGGTTGATTGTTATGTATGTTGGTGTGTATAATGTCTAATCTGTGTCAGTGAGTCTGGAGTGTAATGTGTAAATGTCTTACCAGCATCAGCGCTGGATGAGAGATTGTCTCCTGTGGGAGGAGTGGCGGGCGGGGGGGAGGGCGTGGGAATTCTTGAACATGTCATTCCGTCTTCATTCAGACTGAATTCCTCCTGACACACACACTGATAACCCCCCGGTGTATTCACACACTTCTGTGAGCAGCCGTGAGTTTCTTTACACTCGTCCACATCTGAGAGAACAAAAACGGATTTTTTTTAAGCATTTTATTGATTGTGTTTGATTCATCAACTCTGGCACGACTGTCTTTTGTCATTCTGCATCTATGAATAAATAAGGATGTCACGACATCCAAATCTCACTGTACCTCGGTATAAAGTCCAATACGGTGTTTATTGCAATAGGTAAAATGACAAATGATGACTTGGAAACGTGCCGTTAGCATCTTTTCTATATCCTCGAATCATAACTGTTGCTAGAATTATGAGTTATAGTATGAGATGGGTCAAATGACCTAAAAATCAATTTTATAAAATAAAATAAATGCACCAGATGGACCTTGCCAAAGTTAACATCTATCATTTCTTTTAAACATTCTCTATGTCAGGCCCGGAAGACCTATCGTTTCATACAGTCATGTGACCACGATAATATTGAACACGATATTGAAAATATGGTTATCATTCTATAAATAAAGTATTTTTAACTGGAACATAACACCATGGGGTGTTCTTTGAGTACCTGTCTGGCAGTACCGTCCCGTCCATCCTTTTGGACACACACATTGGTTAGGGCGCAAACACGATCCTCCGTTTGCACAAGACTGTTCACACACAGCTACAAAGAAAGAGAGAGAGACATAGACATAACCTAAACGTGCATTTATAATCCACTGTGTCACAGATCATGTCAGTGTTCTGTTACCTTGGTTACAGTTGTGTGAATGCATGCGTCTCCATCCCGGACAGCAGTCTGAGTTCATGTGGAAATGACCAACCGCTTTGCTCACTTGCCTATAACCCACTCTGTAGATTGTTCTGTCACAAACACACATTTCACAAACTACTAGGACGCATAAGCCACTTAAACATGTCTGCATGTGACTGCATTAGATACGATATCAATCAACTTTAGCTCAGTTGGCAAAGCATGGTGTTAGTAAAGAAGCATTCCCAGTATACCTTGAATGTTCCATAAACCAATTTGGATACAATGCATATGTAAATATAATTTCAATTAAAGGGACATTTTTAAGACAACAGCACATTTACGAACTACAAAATAAAAATACAACAAATGGCTGTGTAATGTTTCTTACTTGTAAGTGCTACACAGGCGGTGGTTTTGGCACATGGTGATATAAGGTTTGTGTACAGGTTGAAGGAACGACTCTGTGCTGTAGGGTACACGGGGACTCCGGGCATCTCCAAGACACACTCTCCTCCTGAAACATGCACATAAAGTCTCCAAATGAGATGAATCTGATAAAACTGGAATGTGGTTAAACAAATGTACAATTCTAATCTATTATAAATATGAAGCATTATATAAAATATATGAAATATATCAAATTGATGAAAGCTCAGCCTTCATAAAAACGTGCATGCATTGTGTGTGTGTGCGTGCGCGCACGCTTGTGAAAATGCTGACAGACATTTGCATTAGCAATGCATTAGTTTGTGTGTCGTATCAAAGTTTGCCATCCATCAGCCTTTACGAAATGTGATTGGCTGATGAAATTAGCTGCTATTATATCCGTTGACCCTTAACCTCATAGTGACCTTTGACCCACCATGCCTTTGTACGTGTGAACCGAGACTTCCTGCCACCATGGATCGCTCTGTGTGACTTCAGATGTGTCTAAAAGACGATGTAAGGGCATGGGGGAGTGTTATAATGGGACCATAATAGAAAAGAGAAAGGCATTACCCATGGTGACCGTGAAACTGAGGCATGCAGGTCACATGCAGCAGAAACAGAGAGGACAGCAGGACTGTTGTGTACATCTCTTGTTCTCTGTCGCAGGTGTGTCTGCTCCCTTAGACACACTCAGGTACACCTGAGCCGACGATGCCAGCTACCTGAAAGACAGAGAACATAAGAACAATAAGTCATTCCCTTCAAGTCAATTTATTCACCGTGGAACATGAAAGAAGATATTTCGAGATGTCTGAGCGGTTTTGCGTTCATATAATGGAAGTCAATGGGGTTCAATGTTGTTTGGTTATCAACGTAAAATGTCTTCTTTTGTGTTCTGCTGAAGAAAGCCGTACATGAATGACATGAGAGTGAATAAAAGATGAAAAGAAGGATCTTTAATGTAAACATTTAAGAATGATGGGTCTGACACATGAACAGCTGGGAGCCGATATAGACAGAACACAAAGAGCTAGAGAATTCCTCAGACAGACATTAGGAAGAGCACACACATTACTCGCATCACATTTAAACACACATCATTTATAATCATTTTCATTGGCTATAAATGATGAAGTGTCTTATGTTCAAACATGAGACGGATAAAGACCGACAATTTAGCTCAATTAAACCAAATGACTCTCATTTCAGAATCTGATCTGTTACGAAATACAGTTCATTAAATCCAACACGGTGCTTTAAATTGAGCATATCTGCACACTTTAAAACTGCTCAGAAAGTTGAGTTTGTGACTTATATAATACACCTAAAGTTACAACGTTGAATGTAATGAAGACATATTGCCGTGTCCATCTGAAACATAAAGACTTCTGGTTAAATAGGCCTTCAAAGTTATTCAAATGTTATTAAAAACATGGAACGGATTATTAAAACGTATAAAGCATGTACACCCAACATGCAACTATACAAGCTCTATATTAAAGCCATTTTTCTAGTTGAACAGTTCATTTATCACATGTGGATTTACAACATGAGTTTGTGTGGCTGGAAAGATTTTCAGGTGTGTGCGCACACACGTGTTTGTGTGTAAGCTGTTTTAATGAGCCGTGTTCTCATATTTTCTTGAAATTAATGAGCCATCTTAAACCTGTTCTGTGCTTAATGAATTTCTGTTTTCTGTTTGAGGTTTTTATGATGTATGTGCATGTATCCTCCTCTGTATCTGCCCTAGAAAATTCCCAAGAGAGTTACTAAAGTTAGCCACAAATACATTTCTCTACATTTTTTACGCCGGGTTCATTAAAGGGACAGTTCACCCCAAAATGAAAATTATATCATATTTTACTCACTGTTTGACCTGTATGGTCTTTATATCTTCTGTCAAACACAAACGAAGATATTTTAAACAATATTGGTAAAGAAAAAAACGCTGGTCCCCGTTCACTTCTATTGTATGGGCACAAAACCAATGCAAGTAAATGTGGAACGGTTTTTGTTTACCAATATTATTCTAAATATCTTCTCTTGTGTTCTGCAGAAGTCATACAGGTTTGAAATGACATAAGGGTGAGTAACTGATGACAGTTTTATGTCAGATGTGGGAGGATAAAGATCCTTTCCACAATTCTATACAGCAGCTGCTGAGATCTGACGTCTCACCCCAAGCATCACAGGTCGCCTTTTATCTGTAAATATAGTGTTAACTCCTCAGTTTGTGTCTCTGCGTCAGATCATGTTTTCACTCTGTGTGTGTTACGTCAAGCGGACGACTGCAGAGAGTTTTAACAAATCCATACCTGCAGACTGCATCGGTTTATAAACTCTGCATGCGCCTCTAGCAACATAGATCGCATGTAAACGCTCGCCACGTGTCATAAATGATGCACGCTGGTGCCAGATCTCCGAGTCATGCTGCAGAAATGCGTGTGTCAATAGTAAATCTTAAACTGTTCCATTTTTTATTTTGAAAGGAACATACATTTTCAAACAATTCACACTTTACCTTACATTGAGTTATTAAGCTTGTGCTTTTATTGTACAGAAAGAGCAGATTTTATTCTCTTAAAAGTGCTTCCAGATTATCCGTTCTTAAACTATAAATGATCCAGACCTAGTCAGCCTGCAGAGAAAAATAGAATTGATGCCTGTAATACAGTTAATCCCCTCAGGCCTCTCATTGAAATGTTTATATTTATGTAACAATAATAATAGTAATATGTAATATTCTGATATCAAATCTCTATATAAACGAGGCAGCACACAGCCATCATTGTTCATTCCTCATGAAGGCAAAACTCTGCACATCGGCACATTAGTTTGATACACATGACTGAATATAATCACAAATAATGACACTAATGAGAAGCGGAAGCAGTTATGACTAATGGAGGACCAGCAGTCAGCCAGACTTACAATACATCAACATCACAGCGTGTGGATGTGTCCAGAATACAATACGGAGTACTGCTCACTGCGTACTCCACACTACTGTACACTGACTACTAGAACTGCATACTAGTTTTTGTAATGTAGTGCAATATGCAACGAAACGCATTTATGTTTATCTTTAAACTTGAATATTGATCTTTAATCACACTATTTATGTCACAGAACCTCACCACATTTTGTATTAAATGGCATGAAGTTATAATCTTGGAAATAACTTGATTTGGTTGACTTGCATTTTCAATGTTGACTGACATGCTTATTTACTAAAATGCTAATTTTCCCAAATGATAACTGGAGGCAATTGCTTAAATTAAAAATGCAATGTGATGATGTCATGTGACAAGCAAAGTGACAATTGTGAATGTGTATAATGCAATTGTACTATTTTTGAGAAACTTTGTGCAGTATACACCGTGCAGTATTTAGTACTCAATAACCTGGTATTCCATTCCCAGCATAAACTTGACTTTACGTTACACAACCAGCAGGTGGCACCATTTCTCCTCGACATCAGTTAGAATCGTTCAAAGATGTCAGTGTTGGTCTAAAAGACCAAAGACACCCCTCACACTCAGCAAAAACAAGAACAGACAATAATCTTGGTGCCACACACACACAAAATCAACCATAACTAGTCAACTGTCGTAAAAGCAATACATATTCTAATGGTTTCCATTGCAAATCCCACAGCTGCTCACCATTAAAATAAACCGTTAGTTTTATTACATTGGGATTGAATGTTCTGTTTGTTCATATGCACCATGTAACGTCCCACTAATGCAACTCAACGCGTAACCCCCAGAGACCATTACAGTTTCCATTAAAACTAATATTTTAACCATTAAATCCACTAGAAGTTTTTTAAGCAGATGCGCGCATTAATGAATTAACAGACTCTATATAAAAACACATAACACACTAAAGACTTACTGTTTCAGTTCTGTTCACGAGATGTTAAACACACTGTCCCGTGCGCGGACGTGAGATGTATCCTAAAGAAAGACAGTGAATCCCACAAACGAAACTATAAGTCACGACTGGAATATTCGAACACAAACTATCCAAAAACACGCATGTTCCCAAAAACGCTCAATGGCACGACACTCCAAATTCCTTTGCGCGCGCCTCCTGTGCGCTTTTTGCATTCGCGTGGGGTCGGGAGGTTTTTTGCACGCTCAGATCTGCTCTTTCACAACTGTCAAAGCGTGCAGGGGGGTAACTGCACCACCGCCGCCCCTCCTTTACCGGGACGTCCCGGGAGAAGCGCTGACGGGGAGACACGCGTGACGTCGTTGCGCGTGAAATTTTGCGCTCGGTAAGTGTATGAAAAGGAAAGTAAGAATATGAAGAGAGGTTTTGAACTCTCATGTCATCAATGGGAAATTGACATCTGGTTAGGAAAAGTTATTTTTACTATAGTAACCATGGTTACTATAGGCCTACTTTTTACCCGGGTTAGGGCTCACACGCGTTTTTTCGGACACAGGAAACAACAACACATTTAAAAATGAATTTGCTTTGAGACATGATTGTGGCATTTCTAGAACTTTAAAATAATAATCAAGAAATCTTTAAATAAATACAAAGTTATAACAAATCATGTTTGGCATTCATAGTTCTGTCTCATATCTCTCATTTAAAAGGTTTAACATATCATCATGACACATGCGATTGATGGTGCATAACCACTGGTCTGCATTATGCTAATAACTTATTTGTTCATTATTTCAACGTTAACTCACCCTCGTATAATAAGGTCACGTGATCTCACGCCAAGCTGTTGCCATGCGATCCACCTGTCGCGCGCACTGGCGCGCATCTCCATCGCCGGCATTTCTTATAAACTCTTCTTCTGTCTGATGAAGAGCAGCTCGAGTCTCGATGCTCCCCGCGATCCGACCGGCGAGGAATGAGATGCATTTGGGCGTTTTTCTCCAGCTTTTTATTCCGCGCTTCCTGTGGAGCGCAGGAACCGACGGACAATCCCAAACCGGAAATCCTGCGAGTGTTTGGTGCTGATAAAACCTGCTGTGCAAACAGCCCCTAAAGTTCTCAATCACGCCTGTCTTTGGTGCACAAACAGGCTGTGATTTGTAGAAATGGTGAGGTTGAGAATTTGGCCCTGGGATGTGAACTTACCTTTGTTTTAGTTTGGAAAAAGTGACCCAAAGTAAAGCCACGTAGCTATTTTCGAGGACAGACAATGGTTTATGGGGCACATACTGTACAGGTAATAAAATGCAGTGAAGGAAGTATTGCATCAGTTATGAAGACGAATTATATGAGCAGAATGTGACAGTCTTTGAATGGTAGCAGATCAAATTCATTGTTATGACAGAATGCACATTTTGTTTATGTATGTGCACATTAATGTATTTTAAGGGTATAGAAAAATCAATTTCATTGATACTGTGATGTGTTGGCATGCAACTAAATGTAAATGGTTGTGTGATGGACTTTGTAAAAGTTGGCTGGACATTATATTATCTTAGCGTGTTGGGAAGGGTAAGACCCTATTTCTGAACATTTCTGTCCAAAAAAGTAGAGGAATTGGCCCTACACAGCACTTCCTGTCAAGCAGGAAGTGTATGGAGGGAAAAGATTGTGCTCTGGGTCATTGTGAACAATGAGAGTAAAAACTTAAAGGATAAAAGGTTTGCGTCAAAGTGAGAGCTGGGCGGGAAAGTGTCGGGTGGGGGAATTGGATAGAAAGCGAGCGATGGAGTGAGAAATAAAAGCGATTAAATGATCTCTTGGTACTTTTGCATGATCTTAGCTCAATTTCAACATTAAGTTCAATGTTAATATGCAGCCTTCCGGCATGCAAGCAGAAGTATTGAAACACTGCACATTTTTTGTTGATGGTTCTTTGGATGCTTAACTTCCAATGAGTGTAGAAATTCGGAAGTGGATGGTCACATACAATACACAGGGCGACAGGAAGCAGAGAGAGAGAGAAAGAGTTGGGCAGAGCAAGACATAAAGTAAATATTGTTGTTACGGTCAATCAACATCATTTCCATAATGTTGTGCATGTGTTTACTTATTTGTGTTTACTTTAACTGAGACTCAGATTGATGATGTCATTAGATTCTGTGTTTGGCAGGGATGAGGTATAGATTCACGTTTTCGGCCCCGTCTGTGACATCCAGACAAGTCTACTAATCTATTTATGTTAAATTACGTTTGATTTCAATCATTTCACTATGATTTTAATATTTCATGTGATCTTACCCAGTCAAAAATATTTTACAAGGTTATATATTAACAGAATTTTCTTTACGTTAGGAGCATTTTATGTAAATCACAAAGATGGGTTTTCACGAGCGACGGGGGCGGGGGGATATGCATTTCTTTTAAACAAAGCAACTTTATCTGAAGTGAATTGGAAGGTATATATTTTTTATCAGCAGGCGCGTTCCCTGAGGATTAAACATGTTGTGATAGTAACGCAGCATGCACCACCAGCTGAGCAACAGGAACATAGAGTTAAAACTCGAATTCTCTTCAAACCTCGCTTTCTTTAATATTTAGTTGAACAATTTCTTTAAGAACAGCTAACAATTGTGAAACAACCAACATTAGTCCTTCTGTCTAGATTAGTGTATATATCTTTATACCTTCCAACTTGCAATACAGCAGCATACACCAAAAACACACATGCACGTGTCAGCATCTCAGCATGCATGAGAATACTTTTCATTTACTATAGTAAAAGTTGAATGCGGTGACAGGTGAGAGAGCCCTTACAGAGAAAGTATGCACTAAACACTGTTTGCACACAGACTCCTAATAACACACACACACACACACACACACACACACACACAGTTGTGCGCTTGAAAATCTGGTTATGTTTGGAAAAGACATACAGTACTAGTGTACTGCACACTGGATGTTAAACAGTGAAACAGTTTACACAATGTTGTTTTACCACATTTTACGCAAGCTGTGTGTGTGTTTGTTTATAGTTTAGTGACAGTCCCGACACATTTAATAATGAACTTTACACCCTGAATGTGTGACCTCATGGAGTGCAGACCGTGTGTGTACGTGCGTGTTGTTTTGACCGTCTCAAGTGCCAGCAAATATCCAGTTACTGTTTAATATTTGATATGGCCAGTGTTAAGTTTATTCCAGTTTCTTTAATAAAGTAAATGATGTATATTGCTTTAACTTGTTAGCCTTAGGTTTAATGGTGTGAGATGACTTTCTCCTCCTGTCAGCACGGTGATGCTATGAGCTTTCTCTTCTCTAGGGCAGCCGTTCCCAAACTGTTTATTAAGACAAAAATATTTGATTATGAGAACTAGAAATACAACAGTTGTGTCTTTTATTATTATTGTGAGTGTCCCACATTACTTTTATTTTATGTCACCATGCTTTTTTACCTAACTACAGCTCTAAGGTACACTCTTAAAAAGGTGCTTCACAATGCCATGGAAGAACATTTCTTTGGCTAAATGGTTCCAAGACCTGAATAACCTTTCTGTTTTTGAAAAGGTTCTTTGTACACTCTTAAAAATAAAGATACAGCGATGCCATAAAATAACTATTTTTGGTTCGACAAAGAACCATTCAGTAAAAGGTTCTTTTTAAAAACCATCTCTTTCTTGCCTTTTTATAATCTGAAGAACCCTTTTCGCCACAAAGAACCATTTGTGAAAAAAAAGGTTCATCAGAAGTTAAAGGTTCTTTATGGAACCAAGTTTCTTCTATGTCATTGTGAAGCATCTTTATTTTTAAGAGTGAAATGGTGGAATAAAGTTGTTTAGATCAGAATGACCGTAAGGAATCTTTTGTAGCACCTTTTCATACGAGTCATTGTTGAAGTGCTAAGAGTTATTTCAACTTTATTTAAAAAGAACATGTTTCTAGCGCCACTGTAGATTATAGTGTTAGCATTGGATTCCTAAGTAACACATTCTGATCCAATGTATACCTCGAAAGTGTTTGTCAAATATGTTTGTAAGTAATAAAATGCAAAGACAACTTGCTTCTGTTCTTATGGAACCAAAACGCTCTGACATGCATGTTGTTGCTCCCCATAGGTACAAAAAAACATACTGTGCTGATGATCAGAGTGTGTTTGTTCAGCAGAAGACCTTAAGTTCAGACTGTGAGAGAGAATGAACTTTGTGTTTCACACACACACGCTGATATTGGGGTTGGGTGGAAAATGTGCCGTAACCCACAAATCCCTTCTGTGCTGACAGGAGTTTCCTACAGAAAAAGAATCAAGTTAAACTTCAAAAGTCTCCTATGGTCACACAGTTTCTAAATGCGCATTAACCGGCATGCACCGTGTTTGCATTCATATGCACTGGAATGAAACAGGATGGTCATTGAGTTTGTAGCTCCATCTCTCTGTGGAATTACATTCCAAAGTCTCAAAATAACATCAGAAACAAAGACAGGAAGTGATGTCATCATCATCGTCCCCCTTCGGTGCAACAATACAGGCACCCTGCTCCCAAGCCACACCCTGAACGCCCGCCACGATTAACAGGAAATCAATCTACTGCCATTGACGTTCCATTGGATACGAACGTCTGAAGATTAAACTCAAGACTCGAGGGTTTTGCTGGTCGTCTGGAGTTAGAGTGATGAGAGGAAATAAATGACGGCGGTTTATTTGATGTAGTAATATAGGCAGTGTCTGCAGGATAAAGTTACTTACAGTATGGCGAAATGTGCGCTACTAGTTTTACATAAAAAGCAAACTGCTGTTAGCCTGTGAACCGCAGTCTGACACACAAACCCAATCGGACTGGGCTAGATAGAGATGATGTCATGATGAAAATAAGTTTTTTTATTTTATCATCAAGAGCGAATGAAGAGATTGTCATTTGTAATAAAGACGTTTGTGATGTTTAGGCCACTCTAGCTTGTTTATTGACTTGGGGCGAAATTTCATTTTCGTTTGTTGATAAGAAAATCCCATAAGAAATAAAAATCACGTATGAGATATTTGTAAAATTTCAATGATTGTGCCTAGGCATCAATGAGATTAAATGGAGAGCAAATGGAAACTTTGGCGTAAGTCTCTTGCATCTCAGAGAAATCCATTTCAGAAGAGATCTCACCAACGTCACAAGCTGAGCTCACATTTGTCTGCAAGTGAATATTACAGATTCTTTCAAAATGAACTCAAACATCTCTCATCAGATTTACTCTAATCCAGATTAGTTTACCTATAAAATAAATAAATGGCCATGGTCCCAATATGATGGTGACAGTTCCCTTCAAGTTTTAATATTTTGTAATGTAATAAAAATAAAATCTAACATGCATTCCAATTTGAATGTGTTTAAGTGTGACTTCTATGTTCAAATCATTTCTGAGCCTGTGAGTCATTGCGTCCCCCCTCATATGCTTTGGTTGGGATGAATAAACCTCCGTTCCCATCAAGTATGCTTGTGTAAGTGTGGGAGTGGATTGATTTACTCTGTGTTAAAACAACATATGACAGTACCACGAAACCAGATCTACATGTACAAGAGTGTGTGTGTTTCTCTATGTGTGTGTTGTTGTCAGGTGTATGTCGTCTAGTCTGAGCTCCACCTGTGATGTATTTATTTGTGTTTCTCCCCCTTCTGGTGTTTCTCATTTCCGGGTCGTCTGCTCGTCCGTGTTTTGGCCTTTTGTTCCCGTCCCCAGCATGAGGACCCAGATGGCAAAGACCCTAAATCACTGACTCCCACAAACACACTCTGCAGAATGATGACTTTTTATTTAACTCGTGTCATTCTTCACAAAATCACCTTGATGATAAACATTCATATGGTGAGTCTGGCCCTTTAACGTGCGGAGGGATTTATCTGCTCGTATTATTATCCTCCACGGTGAAAAGAAATATTAAAAGGACAAAAAGAAAATAAGAACTTTTGCTAGAGAGTTTGAATCATTGCCTGTGCTCGCTTTTCTTTTTTCATTTGAAAACATACTGTTATGTATTTCTTAAAGGGATGGTTCACCTAAAAACAAAATTTCTTATTATTTACTCAACTTCATGTCATTTCAAAATGAGTTCATTTACTAAAGTGAAACATTAACGTGAAAGTAAACTGGGCCTGTCCAATGACATGCGTAAATTAAGTTTTGACAGCAGCATGCATTGTGTGGAAATAAATCATCATATGAATTATGTCAGATGTGATTTTCCTTTTTCATTTGTTTGGTTGACATTTTTTAAAAGACTGAAATGCATCATTAATGCTTTTATGTACTCATATATTGATATCTCTTCACACCCTGTAGTTTCCGGTCGCTGCTTTCTTGCGTTTCTTTCCACACTTTCATCCATCTTCTTCTTTTAAGCCTGCAGGCTCAAATCCACATAACTGGGAGTTAGGTGTTTAATATCAACCTGTCATTCAACACATGCACTTACTTCTGTCTCTGAAAGGAGGCGACAAGGCCTGAATAAGCTGCAGGAGAGACAGAACAAATGCATTCTTACGGTTAACAGCGGTGTGAAATCCTGCCTGATGACCCTCAGGATGTAAAACAAATCACACACACACACGTGACCCTGTGTGTTAATGGGGCCCTGAATGAGTCCAACATCCACAGAGAGGGAGCTCAGGGCACCAGGGGTCAAGTAAAGGCCAGGTGTGCCGGGTGGTTCTTTCCTGTCCGCTGTAAAAGAAGCACAAGACAGCAGCGGGTATAGACCGTGAGGTCACTTCCTGTTGAGGTGTAAATTTAGTCAGTGGCTTTTGTTGATGATGTTAGTTATGGGATGGTATCGCTCCTCCGCTGCCCGAAGTTTCCTCTCGCATCATTCTGGTGTTTTGACACGTCCGTGGCACATCCTGCACATGTTACACCATTTCCCTGATGCATTCTGGGATGTATTTTATGAACGTGTGTGTATGTGCATGTATTTCGTTTTGTCCAGGTTAGCAGTGGATGTTGTCAGGTGCAGTTTAAAGCTTCCTGCATCCTCATGATCAATGTAAAGTCAGTTTTGAATGGTCATATAGGCTCCAAATATGATCATAATAAAACTATTATAATATAATTATATTTTCACTTTCTCTTGTGTGTGTCTATAAGATCTTTTCATAGACTTAGTTACGTAAAAGCAAAGTCTGAGATGTTTCAGGAGGACTGCAAATGAAAACTCCAAAAACTAAATTTAAACAAAGACCAAGGGAATAAATACAAAAAAACATAAAAAAACATAAAACTTTGTCTTTAATTTAAACATTATAACTCTTTGTTAATGGGCATGTCGTTCTTGACCTTGTTGGTGTGTGTGTGTGTGTGTGTGTGTGTGTGCTTGCGTGTGTGCGTGTGTGTGTAACAGGTGTGTAAGACTATCTGTGACGAAAGTTTACTTCCAATCTTTCTTTGTTCATCAATAGGACACACAAGCTCATTCGTGATTCTCCCTTTGATGCAAGTCTTCGTATGCTTACTGTATATAACAGTTGTGTGGTTAAGATAAGAAATCTGGCTTACTGAGGTTACATGACCCACGGTGTGTTTACAAACACAGCCACCGACCCCAATAAATCAATGTCAGAGTACGCGAGAGAGAAAGAGTGTAGAGGAAAGTGTGTGAAAGTATAGACAGGTGCAAAAGATGAGCCTTAGAAAATCCCAAGAGAGAACATTTAACATCAGACCAAGACATTAGAACGTGTGTGTGCGCGTGTGAGAGAGAGAGAGAGAGTATACCTATGATCTTATTAAATCAATCTTCCCCAGCGAGGAGTGAGACAGGGTTGCGGTTTAAGCCCAACATTGTTTTTAATATTTACTTCAATGAACTGGCAACCATTCTAGAGCGATCTGAAGTCCCTGGTCTCACTCACCACTCCCAAATCAAATGTCTTCTGTATGCAGATGATCTGGTTCTGTTGTCTCTCACTCAACACGGCTTACACCAGAACCTGCTAGAACAATACTGTCAGACGTGGGCCCTGACAGTTAACCTCAATAAAACTAAAATGATCACCTTTCAGAAAAGATCCAGATCCCAACTATCACACCTCATTTACATTAGGCAAAAACCCCATAACACACACATCACACTACAATTACCTGGGTATAAAAATCACATCCACAGGAAACTTTAACCCCGCAGTGAATGAACTGAGAGACAAAGCACGCATGGCGTTTTATACCATCAAACGTCAATGTCCCATAGAAATCCCGATTAGAATTTGGCTGAAAATATTAGAGTCCCTCTATGGGTGTGAAGTGTGGGGTCCGCTGACAAATCCAAACCAAATTGAGAGCCTGGATGCAACTCTGTTTGCTGTGTGTCGGTGCACTTGTAAGATATTTTTACAATGCATGCAGGGCAGAATAAGGCAAATATCCACGTCTATATATAAATATCCATAAGATAGAGAAAAGGGCAATCAAATTCTGGAAACAGTGAACCTCACTCATATCATTATAAAGCCCTGAAACACCACGAGATGAGCAAAGAAATAATTGAGATAATTATTAAAATAATTTATACATTTTTAAATAGAAGTGTAGTAGTTTAGTGTTTTACAGAGTGTGTAAATTGAAGAATGCTGTGAGCAATACGTAGTACTATGATTTCTATTAGTGTAGTAGGTTAAAGTATGTAGTGACCATTGTGTCAATTATATTAGTGTTTGTAAGATGAAGTGTGCAGTGAGCATTTAGTTAAGTGTTTTAGGTTAGTGTAAGTGCTTTGAATATTGTGATTTATTTGAGTGTGTTTAAGTACGGTGAAATGTGCACAGAGTATTGTGCAGTTTACTGTTTTATGTTTTTAGGGTGAAGTGGAAGTGTTCAGTGTGATTTATAGTGTGAGAAGTCAGTTGCTGGAGGATGAATGAAGTGAATAAACAATCTTGAGATTCCACAGAGGACGAGAGTAAGCAGAGATGATAGAGAGAGAAGGTCACAGAATAGAGAGACAGAGATAAAGAAGTCAATGATGAGGTCTCTCTCTCTCTCTGACACCACAGTCTCTGAACATTCAGCTGCTAATCACTGTTTAAACACACTTCAGTGCACACACACACACACACACACACACACACACACACACACACACACAATGACACACTTTACCCCCCACACGCACACACATTTAAAGATTCAACACTAAAGGCACATATTTTGACTGCACAAACGCATACAGAGAATATTAAAACATTATATAATAAAACAATGTATCAATGTAAATTTTTGTTTTCTATAAAAAAGCTTTAAGTCCAGAAAAGAGAAAAGAGAAAGTAAACAAATAATATGTTAAGTGTTTGTATTTCCAGCAAGGCTGAAGTTAAATCTGTGTGGCAGAAAATGCCAAACTTGAGTTGGAATATCAGGAAATGGCATCTCGGTTTCCCGTTTCTACCAGAGGAAAAACTCACTTCACCCCACCCTCCTCTCTCTCTCTCTGTCTGTCTCTCTCTCTCTCTGTCTCTCTCTCTCTCTCTCTCTCTCTCTCTCTCTCTCTCTCTCTCTCTCTCTCTCTCTCTCTCTCTGTCTCTCTCTCTCCCTCTCTCTCGTATCCCATCTGTACAGAAGAGTATACGTAGCACTGAGCATGAACTCTGACTCTGGTTAACCTGTGGGGAGTACTTCTGTAAAGCAGAATCAGTACAAGATGCTTATGAGACATTTTCTTCCTATGTTTTCAGCAGTTTTCTGTGTCTTGATGAATATTTCTTGGCTCAGGTTGTGTAAGAAGTGTCCGTGGGGAATGTGGATGCTAGAGAGAAGTCGAGCCGGTGCTTTCTTGGCTGTTTTTTAAGGGAGTCAGATAACTGTGTGTGTTGATGTGAATTAAATGTGCATGTGTGTTTTTTCGGTAACGCTTTAGATTACGGCCCGCAATTTAGCGCATAACTAACCAGAATTTACTGGGGAGATAAAGAAGTCAGGAAATCCCCAAAAATATTTATACTGGAAGTATTTTAAAACTAAGTATTTTAATATTACGTGGTATTTATGACCGGCAGTATATTTTGAGCAGTTTGAATTGGATGTTCATATGGCATGCGGTTCCCTCTTAAATATTTGACTGACCCCTTTATTCCCCAAACTTTACATATTTTTCTCCTTTACCTATAGATACAGTATGTACTGCAGTGATACATTATTGTTACAAGTAGTTACGCTGTAAATCCTGTTTAATTATGCGGTACGTTGCGGGCCGTATTTTAATTTATTTTTTCTTGCAAAATGCATGTGCGGGTGTGTGTGTTTGAGAACCCCTAACTCCCCCCAAACTCTTTGTTTTATTGTAAGGTAATGTATGATGTCATAATGACCCTGAAATGTAAACCCGCAGACCTGACACACGTAAGGGTCAATGTTCTCTACCCTGAAGCAGTGTAAATACACCCAATATCTGACCCTGGACTCAGAGCTCAGGCCTTCTACCTTATAACATTACAACATAAAACGATCCCCAAAACAAGCTTTACCTGTTTCAAATAGGCTACACATGTGTCTCGCAGCCTTGGTCACGAATGATGTGATTCCTCCGGTTTAAAGAGTAACTCTTCACCCCATCAAAAGCTTCACAAAGTAAAGTTGATTCAGGGTCAGACATGTGGAGTCGAGGGGTAAGAAAGTGTGTTTGTGATTTTGTGGATGTACACATTTGTGTCTGTAAAGTTTAAAAGTCTTATTTACACTGCTAAACAAAACATTATGACACGGGCCACTTATTATGCTAACATGCAGCTATATTTAGCAAACAAACTTGAGCTTTTAGATCATTACCACATCACTATAACAAACACGGGATACTTTCATCTAAAGCCCGGTGACATCATTTTATATTCAGGACTTTGGCGCCCTCAGCTGGTGACGACGAGCATAGCTACGAGAGTTTTTAAGGACACGTCAGACAATTTTATCTTCTACTTTACTTTTAGGTTCAGCTCGATATATTAAATTAATATTTGTTGTAATATAATTATATTATATGTATAAAAGTAGTAAACAAACGCGTTTCTGTACAGGTTTAGATTTTCTTTAATCGGTCATTTTTTCCTTTAAATCTCCCGATATCAATACGTTTGTGTCAGAGACAAAAGACCAAAATAGAATTAGTACAAAATAAAGTCTGTCAGACATCTGAAACAAACTTTAGTGTGAAATGTGACCGTCGTCACGCTGCTGTCATGTGACCGTCACGTGAGTAAACGCCAGCTTGCACTTCCGTGTCTGCGTGAAAGAAGGAAAAAAGTTGCGCGTCGGGAGTTAAAAGTTTTTCTTTTAGTTTCAATCCGTCTAGAAATCAAATATCCGCCGCGTTAAACCACAGCATAGAAATATCGTAACGCACATCATCGCAAGAGGGTTGAAATGCTCGGAATGTCCGCGAATAGCGTGTCGTATAATGACCAGGGGTCGGTGGAGTCCGGCGTGGACGCGGCGCAGGAGAGCATCCCCACGACCACCAACCTGGGGCTCTTCAGTGCCGAGTTTAAGAAGTAAGAGCACACACACGATATCATCTTAATGTTACTATAGTATCAAACACTTCCTGTGATGATAAAAGTCTTTGTCTTACATTAGTCACCTGTTAGAGATATTTCGATGTCATTATGATATTTGTATTGCACGCGAATATAATAATAATGATAATTTAGTGCACGGAACTGTATTATATAGTGTTCTGTGTATTTAACACGCAATATTACAGCATCACAGGATGAAGGCGGTCTGTGTGTATGTACTTTCAGGGATGTTTATTAGAGTAAACACTGTTTTCTGACTTGTTTGTTTTATTCCTTTAAAGAAATGGACGTGGTCTCAAGTCGTAGATAGATGAAGTGTTGCGATCCCAACAGTTTGACACATCGACACGCCCACTTTTAAAGAGATCGGTTGTGGAAATGATCAAATATTTACAATTTTACATTATATTCTATGATCTGTAAATTCAGTTAGGACTCGGATATTGGCTCTGGTCTAAAAGCATCAATCTGGACCACGTTGGAAGATGCTGATGCTGTCACCTACATTTTGTCGGACAGAAGATGTGGGATGGAGCGTTTTGCTGTCAGATCCGTTTTGTTAGGTGCTACTTATATTTGTATTCGGAGGACGGAAGCTTTCTGATGCTTTGTACAGAGATGAACGTTTGGTTTGTGATATTGTTGAAAAGAAAACAATCTCTTTCTGGAGGACCAAGACCTCACTGTCCACTAGGGGGAGGTATTCTCTACTGGCCACAGCACGATATGTTAAGAACAGATATCAGGCCTAAATATCAGGATGTTGGTTGAGTTGTTTAAACTCGGGTCCTGCCTGAATGTACTTAAAATCTTTCTTTGCCAAACCGTCAGTTTGCATTCCACTGGCTTGGTTTTAATTCATGTTTTTAATGATTTTAGATGGTGCGTCTTTATTTTAATCATATTTTGAATGTCAAAGACAGGGTTGGCTTCTAACACGGACTCCTTTTTCGAAATCTGTGACCCTGGACTTAAAATTTAAGAACAATTAAATTGGCTTCAATCATTTTACTTGACTCATTTCAACTTTGTGTTATGATTTGCTGTTATTCACCATCGATCAAAATGTATATCATTTGGAATGAATTGTAAAGCCAATTTATTTAAGTGTACTGTCTAATAACGCCCAAATTGTACTTTGTCTGTGTGTCAAAAATGGCTCTGAAATAGAAAGCGTCTGCAAAGCGACAGGTTCCCAAACCACACCCTCCCTAGACAGGAAGTCCGCTGGCGCTTCCTGCATTAATGAGCCTGTTAATTGTCTAATCTGATCGGACGCATGTGAATTGTGTTATTTGTTGAGCCAGAAATGATGACACGTGGTTTCTGCTAGATTATGATGATGTATCTCTGTTGTAGATGTAACAGTATGTCCTAGATTTGCTGAATGTGGAATGGAGTGCGTGTCAAGCATTAATAGAGGTTAGTGTTATTTAGACTTAACTGAATCAGCTCTCTCACATGACCGTGAGCTGAAGGCAGAGAGAAAGAGGTCATTCTTTAAAACAAGACAGGGGAACGCACACATACTGCTCATTCCAACACTATATGTGATGTAGACACACAGCTTTGTCAAATCGTTCTTCATTCATTGTGATAAGAATCAATGCCGGGAAGGCAATGGTTTTGAAGGTAAATTCCCTTTTTAAAACGGGAAGAGTTTGTAATCTGGCAACCCACATCAAATATTCTTCCTCTTACAATTCTTTATTTTTGTCCGGCTTCTTTTTCAAGTTGGTTGTTATGATTAGTAGGTGGAAGTTGTTCCGGGCTGGACGTTATCAGCAATTAACAACGAACAGCAGCGAATAACAGGTCTCGGGTGTTTGCTCAGTCTAAAGATAAGCCCGCACACTTCCTCCGAAACAAAGCCGTGAGGAATGACCTCAGCAGGAGTCAACATACTAAAGTTTAGAACCGCTCTTCTGAATATTCGCCTGCATCGCTGGAAATTGGGCATAACGTACAAAACCAGGACAAGTAATGGAACAAACTGAGTGAAATGCTGAGGTTGAGTTTTTCTTCAAGAAACGCAAATATCCCAGAATGCTCAGTGACACTTGCGGCTTCATCGGAGTGTTGAAAGCAAAGCGCTTGCTAAAAATCTCTCAGGGGACGTGGAATGGAAATGCATCATCTCAGAATGAACGTTTTTAACCTCGCTGGAGTGCAGGCTGGACTCCGAGCACTCGTGGATGTAATTGATGTGTGACGGTCACACTGGACGCTTGCGCCAGCGTTACACGTGGTCATTAACCAGATGATCTGGTCAGGCTGGAAGACAGTGCCGTCCTGTTCCTCTCAGCCCTTTCTCTGGACGTTGTTGGCTTTAGGCTGTGACCTTTCTGGTCCCAACACTTGGTCGTCTTCGCAGGCTTGATTTAGAGGGGTTGACATCTCCAAGGTTTGCACTTCCTGGTTCAGAGCTGCGCTTCTTGTCTTCAAGGGTGTGGCCGTTGGATCCTTGTGATGGTTTGGGTCTTGGGATGAACCGCTTCTGAATTTCTTCGTTACACTCATACTGTAGTAATATTCAGACGTTGGAGTGTTTTGGGGTTTTTGATGCCCGTGTCTAAGATGAATGGCACTATTGGCGGCTTACGTTCAGACGCTGTCGGAGCGATGCGCAGCGCTCTCGCCTCGGCCGAGAATCTTCAGCTAACTCTGAAAACTGACCTCAGCTCAGAAGAACGTGCTCTCACCAATAAACACAGTTGTGGTTCTCAGGAGAAGCTTAACAAAGGGTATGAGAAATACTTTTGTGCAGGAAGATTTTAATTTTCTTACATTTCGCCCGGTTCTTAATTCAATAAGTTTCGTTCATGTGTCATTTTTTAACGTCGCTCTTTACATTTTTTTCAAAGCTGAGCTTCTGTTTCTCTACACAGGAATGACGATCTGAAGGAGATGCTGGAGAGCAACAAGGAGTCTCTGAAACTAGATGCCATGAGGAGAGTCGTGGAGGTTTGAGTGAATTACAATATTGCGAAGTTTAGAACATTTCAGATGAAGAGAACAATCTAGTTGGTTATTTAACTAAATGATCAAAACTATTTAAAGACAGCAGTTTAAGTTATTGACATTTCAACTCCATTTGGGTTCAGTCAGCTGCAGGCTGGTTCAAATCGACTCATTTTGTGTCTTTTAGCTCATTGCGAAAGGAAAGAACGCATCCCATCTTTTCCCAGCGGTGGTAAAGAATGTTGCGAGTAAAAACATTGAGGTAAGAACAACTACACAACACACACATGAGACATATATGTTCCCTAATTTGACCCCAAACTCTCGCACAAACATTTTTGCATTGTGACATTGTATTTAAGACATTGTTTAGTTTGCAGGTACTGTTTGGTGATCCTGTTGTAATGTGTGTTTGCACAATCCCGAATATACAAACAAACTCCTATACACTAACAAACTTTTATTTACACACACTTTCCAGAAATAATGCTGTCTTTCTCAGCAGCAGGTTTGGGATAACTGAAGGAGAAAGTGTGTTTAATCCATTCTCCTTGCTGTGTTTTTGTGCTCTTGTTTGATTTAAGAATGACAATCGACCCTTGAACACTAGCCGTTGGGCTGCCACTGTGGCCCCTGCGGGCCGGTCCCTGGACCACATGGTTTTTGATCAGGTGTCTGACAGGGCACCCCTATATTGATGAAAAGTGAATGTTTGGGGGATGGATGGAGAAAGTGGAATATTCAGAGACGAGGACAGAAAGGAGGTCCAGGCTGAAGAGGACGGCTGGTGTTTTGAGTGTCTGTGTGTAATTAGTGGTCCAGGGGCCCAGGCACGTTCTTTCTCTCCCCCACGTCTGAGTCTCTGCACTGGGCAGCTGTGTGCCAAACGCTGCCTCTCTCACTGGAGCTCAGAGACACGGCCACGCTGGCATTGATCCACACACGCAATAACACACTGGGCCACAGGTGCTGCTGCTGAGAGCATTGATCCACTCACTGCAGGATTATACACACAAGCACAACTATACACTCACACAAATATACTCCAATACACACACACGATTATAGACTCATGCATACAACCACAAACATATTGTATATGCATACACATGCACATGCGTACATAGACAAATACACACACGGTTATACACTCTCACACACATGCAGACATCCACAAACATAGTCTTTACGCACACACATTCACAAATATACACTCAAACACACAAATATACACGCACACAATCACATCTATGCACATAAATACATTCACAAATATACACACACACAATCACAAATATACACACACACAATCACAAATATGCACACACACACATTCACAAATATACACACACACAATCACAAATATGCACACACACACACACAATCACAAATATACACACACACACAATCACAAATATACACACACACAATCACAAATATGCACACACACACAATCACAAATATGCACACACACACAATCACAAATATAAACACACACACAAAATCACAAATATACTCGCACACAATCACAAATTTACACTCGCACACAATCACAAATTTACACTCGCACACAATCACAAATTTACACTCGCACACAATCACAAATATACACACACACAATCATAAATATACACACACACACAATCACAAATTTACACTCACACACAATCACAAATATACTCGCACACAATCACAAATATACACACACACAATCATAAATATACACACACACACACAATCACAAATTTACACTCACACACAATCACAAATATACACACACACACAATCACAAATATACACACACACAATCACAAATATACACTCGCACACAATCACAAATATACACACACACACAATCACAAATATACTCACACACAATCACAAATACACACTCGCACACAATCACAAATATACACACACACAATCACAAATTTACACTCACACACAATCACAAATATACACACACACACAATCACAAATATACACTCGCACACAATCACAAATATACACACACACACAATCACAAATATACTCGCACACAATCACAAATACACACTCGCACACAATCACAAATATACACACACACACACAATCACAAATTTACACTCGCACACAATCACAAATATACACACACACACAATCACAAATTTACACTCGCACAGAATCACAAATATACTCGCACACAATCACAAATATACACACACACAATCACAAATATACACACACACAATCACAAATTTACACTCACACACAATCACAAATATACTCACACACACACATTCACAAATATACTCACACACACACATTCACAAATATACTCACACACACACATTCACAAATATACTCACACACACACACAATCACAAATATACACACACACACAAAATCACAAATATACTCACACACAATCACAAATATACTCACACACAATCACAAATATTCACAAATATACTCACACACAATCACAAATATACTCACACACAATCACAAATATACTCACACACACACAATCACAAATATACTCACACACACACAATCACAAATATACTCACACACACACAATCACAAATATACTCACACACACACAATCACAAATATACTCACACACACACAATCACAAATATACTCACACACACACATTCACAAATATACTCACACACATTCACAAATATACTCACACACACACAATCACAAATATACTCACACACACACAATCACAAATATACTCACACACACACAATCACAAATATACTCACACACACACAATCACAAATATACTCACACACAATCACAAATATACTCACACACAATCACAAATATACAAACACATAATCAATATATGTGACATTTAGACACACAATCTCTCTCTTTCTCTCTCACACACACACACACATAAACACAGAGAGTTGTGGACATGCGTACTTATAGACACAATTAGAGACTAATACACAACAATCACACACACAGAATTATACACAGACACACCTCTGGCATAAACAAACCCACTCTTGTCCAGTCTTGTTTTTCTTTTCCTCATATAATTCTGCTTCATAAATGCCAGCGGTTCATTTAGCAGGGGTCTAATTAACATGCGCACGGATGCTCCAATCCCTGATCAGCAGGCTGCTTTATGTAAATGTGATTAAGCAGAGGGGCAGATGGGTAATGTCTCTCTTTATGAAGTGAGTGATGTTTTTCCATTTGCCTGCTAATCACAGTGGTGATGATGATGGAACTCTTTGCAGTGACTCTCTTTATCGCCGGTGACCTCCGGTCACCCCGAGAGCTGGACGCAATTATGCGGGGGGAGACCTGTGACCCCTCACCTTTGAGGGAGGGTAGAGTGTGGTACGAGACCGGGGTTCCGAGACTTTTTGTTTTTGTTTTTTAGACTTCTAGTTGGCTTCTCGTTTTTGTGCCGACCCAAAATCACATGAACACAATGTAATTGTTTTGAATTGCCTGAACTTATTTTTGACTTTAATCTTGTTTGTGTGTGTGTTTGTTTCAGTTAAAGAAGCTTGTGTATGTGTACCTCGTCCGCTACGCTGAAGAGCAACAGGATCTTGCCCTTCTGTCAATCAGCACCTTCCAGCGGGCCCTGAAGGTAAGCACCGTACCACCTATGTCATAGGTCAACACTGGTACACTTGAGGCGTCTTTACACAGGCGAGTTAAGGCGTCTCTGTGGCCCTTTACATTTCTGTGTAAATACGCAATGCCGCGTGAAAGTCTATCAAGACTCAGGCCCTAGTCCGCTCTAAACTACGTCATTGTCGTGTCAGCAGAAAGCGAGAGAGAGTGAAGATGAAGCCAAAAACACACAGCGACTTTTGTTTTAGGCTTATAATAACGACGCAGATTTATTATTTATTTTTCGTTTCATTTCTTCAAAGAATGATTTAAAGGGAAACTGTTTGGAGTATTTTTGCTTGTGCTGTTTACTCAAGCAGGCTGCGGCACAGTTTGAATTTGTAGACCGTTTTCAGCCAAATTAGTCGAACACATAATAAATCCCACACTTAACATTACTCTATATTGTGATGAGAGAGTGTGTGCTTTACCTCAAAACAGTCGCATCATTATAATGTAAGTGTGCTTCGTCCAGATCGTAAAGCGAGGACAGTAGGAGTGGGGACAGTAGTGCTTGTGCACAGATGCCCGGCCTTAGGAGCGTAAATGATTTGGGTCTCATCGGATTGAAATGCAGGATTTCGTTGTTTCCGTACGGTGGCCAATAATAACACAGTGTGTGCAAGCTAGCAAATTCATTTAAAATGTCTCATTTAAAGCCTAATATTGCTTTTATCCTAAAGTATGCATTGTTATACTTGGTGTCAGTATTCTTTTTTTGTTTATATCTTTTAATTTAAGAGATTTTTTTATTAGCATGTTGTAAGAACTGTGCTCTGTGGTTATGTTCAGCATTATTTCGCATCATTTTAATTCCCGTGTTAATGCATTTATGCTGCTTTAGTGCTGCATTAACGGTCTGTGTAAATACAAATTTTCGTGATTTTATGCATCTTCAGATTCGGTTTCTGTGCTGCGTAAAGAGGATATTGTTATGTATATTTTAACCCAGTTTTGCACATCGCTGTGTGTGTGTTCAGGAACCAAATCAGTTAATCAGAGCGAGCGCCCTCCGGGTTCTCTCCAGCATCAGAGTTCCAATCATCGTTCCCATCATGATGTTGGCCATCAAAGAGGCGGCCACTGACCTTTCACCCTACGTGCGGAAAACTGCCGCTCACGCCATACAAAAACTTTACAGGTAAAACACACACACCGAGAGAGAGAGAGAGAGAGAGAGAGAGAGTACTTATTACAATATATAATACAATACAATACAATACAATACATATATACAATATGTTTTTACTTGCTGTATTTTTTTTGTTATATGTTCAATGCTTTGGCAATATTGTAAGAACACGCAATCATGCCGATAAAGTTCCTTGGAATTTAGAGAGAGAGACATGACAGCATCTCACAGAGGTTTATGCTTGTGTCTTTTAGTCTGGACCCCGACCAAAAGGAACAACTGATTGAAGTTATCGAGAAACTCCTGAAAGACAAAAGCACGGTATGAATAACCTCAAGACACACACAAACAGAGTATTCACACATTCACACACGTCCTTTTAAATAGCAACTAAACGTATTTGCAATTATCGTCCACCAGATGGCACAACAACACAATGTTCCATGTCTCTGTCTTAAATCTTTTCTTTCTCCCTCCCTGTTTAAACGCTCCAAACTGAATTGACTCTTTCCCGACCTGGAAAACATTCACATCAGGCGTCAGCAACACATTATCGTAAAACACGTTTCCCAAACTCCAGATTTGAGTTACGACTCACACGCGTGTTGTCACAGCTTAGTGTTGTCCTCATAGGCTTTTAGCGCACTGCTGTATTTCAAATCTACAGCTACTCCCATTGTCACTTTATCTGCTCTGTGGTAAATATTTACTATGAAATATCGGACGACGCATGCCGGCGTGTGAACGTGTCTCCCGGGAGCATGCCGAAATGTTTTCATGTTAAAGAAATATGGTCGGCCCAAGCACACGCGGCATCAATCACGGCGTCACACTATCTCTCCTCGAGCGCTGATGACCCAGCATTCCCGTTTCCTCCGCCGTCACCGCGCCCCAGCCTT